>NW_027459645.1:0-237500 GCF_050624435.1 Tenrec ecaudatus
AACCCTAAAGCTAACCCCCCTAACCCTACCCCTAACCCCCCTAAACCTAACCCTAACCCTAACCCCCCTAACCCTAACCCCCCTAACCCTAACCCTAACTCTAACCCTAACCCCCCTAACCCTAACCCTAACCCTAACCCCCCTAACCGTAACCCTAACCCTAACCCCCCTAACCCTAATCCTAACCCTAACCTCCCTAATCCTAACCCCCTAACCCTAACCCTAAACCTAACAACCCTAACCCTAACCCCCCTCACCCTAACCCTAACCCCCCTAACCCTAACAACCCTAACCCTAACCCTAACCCCCCTAACCCCAACACCCCTAACCCTAACACTAACCCCCCTAACCCTAAGCATAACCCTAACCCCCCTAACCCTAACCCTAACCCCCCTAAGCGTAACCCTAACCCTAACCCTAACCCCCCTAACCCTAACCCTAACCCTACCCCCCTAACCCTAGCCCTAACCCTAACCCTAACCCTAACCCTAACGCCTCTAACCCTAACCCTAACCCTAACCCTAACTCTAACCCTAACCCCCCTAACCCTAACCCTAACCCTAATCCCCCTAACCCTAACCCTAACCCTAACCCCCCTAACCCTAACCCTAACCCTAATCTTCAGTATATCCCATTTGTCAATTTGTGGCACCTCTGTGTTTGTGTCCTTCCCTATTTCTGATAGCCTGTGTATTCCCTGCACCAAAGTTCTCAAGTTGGTCCCAATTCCCTCATTGATGGCCCTAATAGTTTGGAGTTTTACTTCATGGTCTGTGATCCACCTGAGTTTATTCTTGTGCATGGAGTGAGATGAGGGTCTTGCTTCATTTTTCTGCAGGTTGATATCCATTTTTTCCCAGCACCACTTGTTAAAGAGGGCATCAGCTTCCCATTTGATATTTTTGGGGCCCTTATCAAAGATCAGCTGTGTGTATGCTGATGCTTTTATTCCTGGGTTTTCAGTTTCTTTTCCTTTCGTCTGAGTATCTGTCATTGTACCAATACCATGCAGTTTTGAGAACTGTTGTGCATAGTATGTGCCAAAGTCAGGTAAAGCAAGCCCTCCCACTGTGTCCTTCTTCTTGAGGAGTTCTCTGCTAATTCTGGGCTTCTTCCCTCTCCATATGAAGTTGGTAATCAGTTTTTCCATTTCTTTGAAGAAAGATGATGGTAATTGTATTGGGATGGCATTAAACTTATATAGTGCTTTTGGCAGAACTGACATCTTAACTATATTAAGTCTCCCAATCCAAGAGCATGGGATATTCTTCCATTTGTTGAAGTAGCTCTTGGTTTCTTGTAATAGTGTTCTATAGTTTTCCCTATATAGATCTTTTGTTTTTTCAGTCAGGTGTATCCCTAGATATTTCAATTTGTGTTTGGCTATTGTGAAGGGTACCACCTTTTTGATCTCTTCTTCTGTGGTCTTATCTGATGTGTATAACTGTTCGATGGACTTCTGTTTGTTGATCTTGTATCCTGCCACTCTGCCAAACTCCTCTATTGCTTCCAGTACTCCCCTTGTGGAACTTGTGGGATTTTCCATATATAAAATCATATCATCTGCAAATAACGATTGTTTCGCCTCTTCCTTCCCCAGATGAATACCTTTGATGTCACATCTTTGCCTTATGCTGTTAGCTAAAACCTCCAGCATGATATTAAATAGGAATGGGGACAAGGGGCATCCTTGTCTTCCCCTTTTTCAGTGGGATTGTTTTAGTCTTTTCTCCATTGACTACCACTTTGGTTGTTGGTTTTTCATATGTAGCTTGTATTGTCTTGAGGAACTTTCCTTCCATTCCTATCTTCGCTAGTGTCTTAAACAGGAATTGGTGTTGGATGTTGTCGAATGCTTTTTCTGCGTCTATTGATATTATCATGTGGTTCTTATACTTTTTCATGTCAATATGATGAATAATACTAATGGTCTTTCGTATGTTGAACCATCCCTGCATCTCTGGTATGAATCCCACTTGGTCATGGTGAATTATTTGTTTTATATACTTTTGTATTCTGTTGGCTAGTATTTTGTTAAGGATTTTTGCATCAATGTTCATTAGGGATATTGGTCTGTAGTTCTCGATTCTTGTGGGATCCTTGCCCGGTTTGGGTATCAGAGTTATACTGGCTTCATAGATGGAGTCCAGGAGTTTGCCATATTTTTCTATGTTCTGGAAATGTTTGTGTAGGATTGGTATTAGTTCTTCCCTGAATGCTTGGTAGAATTCTCCAGTGTAGCCATCTGGTCCAGGGGATTTTTTGGTGGTAATCCCTTGATACCCTTTTCTATTTCTTCTATTGCTATGGCTCTGTTGAGATTCTTGATGTCCACGGTTATGATTCTTTACAAAAAATAATTTTATTGGGGGCTTGTACAACTCTTAGCACAGTCCATTCATCCAGCCATTGTCTCAAGCACATTTGCACATTTGTTGCCATCATCGTTCTCAAAAAATATTCTTTCTACTTGATGCCTAGTATCAGCTTCTCATTTCCCCCCTCTGTCCCTACCTGGGGTTATGATTCTTAACAAGATAGGACTCTTTCTACTTCTTGGTTCCAAATGTCTTTTTATTTGGTGTGATGATGTCTTTTTGGTGACTTGCTTCCTTGAACAAAGTCCTTCCGTTCCAAGTTATCTGTGACCTGAAGGTTGGGAATATCTATACTGGACATGTTTGCCTGGCCACTTTTGGTCAAAATGGATAGTCATTTGGTATAATGTGATATTTTCCTGTGAGGAAAGGCTCAAGAGAGACAGGGGATTGGGAAAGAAAATTCAGAATAATTATAGGCAATAAATGGGGTATTCTAACATCCTGTGGCCTCATCTCGTGTCCTAAGGGGAGGTTCTTTGGACAAGCTGTGGAATTTACATTGTTACATAAAGTTAAGCAGGTTAGGGCATGGCCTCAAACAGAATGCTCAATGTTCATAATTGTTCTTACACTGTAGTCAGATTCTCCTTCGCTATTATATTCAAACAAATATAATCTTGCCACAAAAATTAGTTATTGAAGATAACTTTTTGAATCCCTTGATGTTTACTACATTTTGCTAAAAAATGGTCAGTTTATTGTTATTTATTGTTTGTTTTCTTCCTTTTTAGGAACTTGATAGTGATTGGTAGACATCTATTGTCAATTAATGAACATATTATTTACTTTTCTCTTCTTCATTCCAAAGCCAAACAGGAGCTTCAGTTAAAAATTAAAGGGTTTATTGAAGGAATGAAACAATCTAGGAATGCACAATAATAATTGTAAGGATTCACAAAGTTCCACAAAGTAAGACAATTTTCAGAGTTTAAATGCAGTAGGATCCTGTAACTTAAAAGAAAATTCCAATACTTTGAACTTTACTACAGTTGGCTCAAGCACACAAGGCAGAATCAAGGCCACTTATAAAGACTGAGTCGTGTAACACTTTTTTTTGTTTTGCTTTGACTTGAGCTATTAGGAGAGAGAGAGTGAATGCTCTTCTTGGCTGCTTGTTGTGAGAGCACCTGGGAGGAAGATGGGTGTCTGTAGTCTTCATGAAGTATGCTGACTTTCCAAAGTCAGTTCAAAATAAACAGTTATCAGAAACAACAGCAGAATTGGAATAATTGGAATATGGCCCTCATCATTTGGTCTTCTTTACATTGAATCCTAATACATAATAATCTCTGCAATCCTTGATCATCATCAGCAAGTGTTTCAAGTCCTCACTTTGAGCAAGCAAGAATGTATTATCTTCATATCACATGTTATTAATAAGCCTTTCTTCAGTCCTGATGCCATATTCTTCTTCATATATGCCAGCTCTTCTGATTATTTGTTCATCATACAGCTTGGACAAGTATGAAAAGAGGTTACAACACTGACACACACCTTTCCTGATTTTAAACCCTTGTTCTGTTCACACACCTACTTCTTGATCCATGTACAAGTTCCTCATGAGCACAATGAAATGTTCTGGAATTCCCATTCTTTTCAAGGTTACACATAGTTTATTAAAATATCTAGCTTTTCATAACATTTATAATTGCAAAAAGTCCAAATGCTATTGAACTTATTTTTTTCATTAATGCATCATGATTTTATGGTTTTATCTGAAATCTCATAGTAATAAAGACATACAAACAAACACAAATATAAAGTCCATTATTTTATTCTAGACTATTTTGCCTTTGTATTTTGTTTTAACATCTAAGCACTTTACTGTATGTTTTTTTTCTTAATAGGATTAAGGTCTAACTTTCCTAGTTTTATACTTTTAAACTATTAATTGAAAAGATTATCATTAATCAAATGAATTTTTTTAACAGTCATAAAGCCTTCCCTTAGAGCTGGCCTTGAATTTTAACTTCTAGTTCCATATTCAACAAAACATATTTCTATTCTTAAAGACTTTGTAATTGTGATATCAAGTTGCAGTAGCTTTCAGAAACATAGCATTTATGCAAAAGTTCACTTAATGAAAAAGAGTCAGTTCTCTAAGTAAATGTCAACATAAAACCAAAATAAATTGTTTTTACCTTCCTCATAATACTAATGATTTAGAAAGTCATTCAATTTTTAGGCAGTGAAGGATGAAATATTGTTAATAGACACCACCCTGTGCAGTGAATAAACATACAATGATTCTGATGGCAGCAGGGACCTAGTGGGGCTGCCTGACCCCCTACACCCTGAGCCCACAAATTTTCCACCACTGACAGGGAATAAGTTTACCATTTTTCGATCACTTATTTTGTGGATAATGTTTGCATTTTACGTTTCTGGCAAGTTTTCACTTTCAAAGGGCACCAACTTGTAGTGCTTTTACTGTCTTCCTGCCCTTTGTTAAGGGACATTCTCTTTGTTGGAATTTAAGAGACGATAGTACAGTCCCTGAGGGGAGGATGTTGGATTTCAACCCAGTGACCTGGTGGTTAGAAGCCCAATACTTAGCTTTCTTTCTTTCTATTTTAAAAAATTTTATTGGGGATACTTAGCTTTCAACATCACCACCCCTCTTTGTATCTCTGCCCCATGGGGCCTATTTCACTGGCTATCATGCTGGTACTTTCATGCGAACTCCAGGTTTGTTTATATAAATCACTCGTATTTTATATACTTTCAACTAACTAAGGTGAAACTAAAAAATAAAATTGCAGATCACATGAGAGAATTTTGCAAGACTAAACACTTATATGCAAATACCTTTTACAGGGGTAGTTTAAACCTGTCCCATCGGGTCACTTTGGATCGTAATCAACTACATGACAGTGAGAGTTTCTTTGTTACCATTAAGGAGACACTAGTACACTCCCTACGATTGTAAACAGAGTTTCCACTGAACCTGTTTGAGAGCTGTGGGAACAAAACCAACTCAAGACACTGCAGAAAGCCCCACATTATTTCAGCTCTGTACCTGCTCCTGGATCCTGGGCTTGTTGTTTGTCCTGAGTGCCACCTGCTGGTCTGAACGGTCTGTGCAGTCCGGTACCAGAGCTGTCCTGCAGTATAGTTTATGTGAGGGCCACACTGACTGCCCTCTCTGTGTCCACCTGCACAGTAATAACAGATGTGTCCTCAATGCTCACAGAGGTCGGAGTTAGGGAGAACTGTTTCCTTGAAGGGTCAAAGTCACTAATACAGTGACTTATAGTCAGAGGTCTCTGTACACCATGGCCTCTCCCTGTGTGCTACCTGAATCTAATCAATCCAAAATACCCTTCCCTGACACTGACCTCAGGTAGGACCAGTATCTTCAGGAGAAAGAGGGAGAGGAAGGATGTAGACACTTCTGAACCAAGTCCATCCTGGCTCAGCAGGGTCTAATCTCCTCCTGGGGAGATCACTTTTAACCAGGAAACTATATGAAGTATTTCCCCATGAGTTTAACTGGCTGGTATAAGGTCTGGGATCCATTAGTAGTTTTCTAATTGCAAATGCCACCACTCGACCTTAAAGTTTCTACAAAGCTGTTTCTTGAATCAAGTTGAATGCAGGCAACTGAATTCAGTTAGAACGCAAAAGTGACC
Organism: Tenrec ecaudatus; assembly: GCF_050624435.1. Lineage (NCBI taxonomy): Eukaryota > Metazoa > Chordata > Mammalia > Afrosoricida > Tenrecidae > Tenrec > Tenrec ecaudatus. The sequence goes on from NW_027459645.1 coordinate 6,014, forward strand.
ATCGCTACTGTGTTAGTTTGTGTACTTTAGAGAAACAAATCTATAGAAACTAATGTATAAGAGAGTTTTATATAAAGGGTAAGTGTGCATCAAGAAAACATCCCAACCCAGTGCTTCTCAAGCCCACAAGACCAACATTAACTCATATGTCCAAAACCAATCCACAAAGTCCACCTCCATCTCACAAAACGGACACAATGATGCCAACTGTAGGAGAAAAGCTGAGTCAGTGAATGTGTAAGCAACTCAGCGCACACAGGGTTCTCCACACGGGTGCTCCAGCACCCAGGGCTGCATCGGGGTAGGTTCATGTGGCTTCTCCTTGGGGATGTCTTGCAGGAAGTCAGTCTTGCAAGCTGAAGCAGGGAACTGCTAAGGCATCTGCACGCTGGTTCGGTCATCACAGGCAAGAGACCTGAGAACTACAAAGGCGAGGCTCACTGAACCATTTATCCCTCCGCCCTTCAATTAACCCCACATGTGTTTATCAGCCATGTTGACAATAAGATACCTCAGTTACTTGTCAGGAAGAAGTTCTAGTAATAATTGGAATGGCCTTGGTGAGAAAAGAGGCCAGGAAATTTGAGGTTAGGAATTTCTTTCCTATTACAGCAATGCACCTGCTCATTCCTCAACGGCAGCAAGGGCTGAACTCTGAAAATATCGTGAAGAAACCTGACCTCATCTGCTCTATAGCCGTGTGGTTATTCAGAAGCCACAGAGTGAGCCACTCCAGAGAACCCCGATCCAGTAAGAGGCATCACTGCCCCCACATGGGGAGATATTTCCCTGTCGTGTCAGTGGCCTGTGTTCTTGTTCTCACTCTCTAGGACACAGCAGACATTGTGTCCTCTGGTGCTGGATTGACAGATGCCTCTGAGACTCCTGCTCTGCAGCTGCATCGGGCTGAGGGTTTCTGCCCCTTTCAGGAAGGAGTTTCTCTCACTGTGTTTCTTGCACAGCAATACATGGCCATGTCTGTGTCCTTAAGGCTGCTTCACTGCAGGGACATGGTGCTGATGGAGTTGTCTGTGGAGATGGTGACTTTTCCTTGGAAGGATGGGTTGGACCTGGTGTCAGCCTCACTAGGGTCAAGAATTCCTATCCATTCCAAGCCCTTTGCAGGTGTCTGCCTAATCCAGCCGATCCAGCTTCCAGTAAAGCTGCATCCAGATGTCTTACAGGAGATCCACAAAGACTCCCCAGGTCTCTTCACTTCAGACTGCACCAGCTGCACCTGAGCACACACACGTGTGGAGATAGGATTCAGAGATTTCCTCTTCACACACACACACACACACACACACACACACACACACACACCTCTATTCATCTCGAACCCTGTGGCAATCCTGACCTGGGAAAAGAGCAATGAGGAGAGGTAGGGTGGCAGAACCCATCTTGCAAGGAGGATGGAAAGCAATCACACTAAGGTCACCAGCTGGGTGATGAGGGAGCTTCCCCTGTGGAGGTAGCCTGTGGGTCTAAAATGGATGTCTTCCACTTTGCATATTTCTGTCCTGCCCTCCATGTCAGACTCCTCCAGCCTCACAACCCTGGAAACCCAAGGCAGGGGGAGGTGCGGGTCTTGGGACCGCAGGGAGGGAAGAACTGGATCCTAATAACATCCCACAACACACACATGTATACAGAGAGAGACAGAGAGAGAGAGAACACTGGCACTAGCACCTCACGCATGGAGAGTTTTGAATGGTGGCTCTCCACTCAGTGCATCTCTCAATCTACACCGGGGAGGAGTGGTTTTAAACCCAGTGTGAATCTGCAGCCCAAGGAGCCTGGGGCCTCACAGATGGTCCCTCCTTACTGTCTGTGGGGAATGATGTCCAGCATAAAAAGTGACCCTGTATTCTTAGTGAAGACTTTGAAAAATCTGATAGCCTGAATGGCCCCTTCTGAATAGACCTCTCAGGTGTCTCCCAGTGCCCAGTCTCCCCTGTGCTTCCTGCTTCCTGAGGAGAGGAGACAAATTTCAGGGAATGTCAGCTTTACTCAGAGTGTCAGACAAATCTGTGCAGATTAAAGCCAAAGATGAGTGTGTCACTCTGAATACTCATGGTCAACCTGGCCCTTGTCACCATCTCTCTGACAGTGGAGCTAGTTCAGAAGAGAAGTTAAAAGTACAACATGGAGAATATTTCATCTTCATCAGTTTCATAATCTGTCCTAAATATTTCTCTAATCTGCTCTGATCTGAACGAAAGGAAACAATCAGTAGGTTAACTTTTCTCTCTCTAAGGAGGCCTTGGGGCTCAGGGAACACCAAGAACCGTTGACATAACAGCCCATAAAGACAATGTTCTACATCTGGGTTTTGAGGGTAGTGATTAGAGACTTTAAACCACATGAAGTGTAGCTAATTGTCTCTCCCTTTCCAGAGTGATGATCACTGAAGACACATGGAAACCATTATTAGTCCAATGCTGTAATGAATCATGGACATGAGTATCCTGAACTCTAAGACCAGAAGCAATAGATGGTGCCTTGCTATCAGTACCCACTTGTTTGGAAAAGATAGCATTAGAAGTTCTTGGGAGGAGTGGGATAATAAGTGAAACAACGCGCACACACACACAAAGAAAATAAAAATACAAAGACTAGGCTTCCTGGTTGGGTAGACTTGTGGAAGTCCTGAGACTATGGCTGTCAGCATCCCTTCAGGTTTGGGACCAAACTCACAGCCTCAGAAAAACTTCCAGTCAAATAATCGGCAAGCCTACAAGGGAGCAATAGTCCTGGGGAGATACAATTACCTTAGAATAATCAAACTTCTGAGTTTAAAAGGGCATCACTTATCCAGGGAAAATTCAGAATGTTTGACAAGAAAAGGTAATTGTAACAGGAGTTTGTGTGTATTGTAGACAATGAAATGAAACAAAAGTGTATGAATTGTTGAATGAACACTAATCTCCTCAGTATACCTTCATGCAATTCACAAGGAAAAGTAAAGAGAAAATAACATTAGAACACTTTCCCTTCAGGTCTCCTCTGGTGGGCAGAGAGCACCTTGGATAGTGGTGTGTCCACTTGTGGTATCCCAAGACACAAGCCAGGACCCAGAGAAGATGTCCTACTTCCATGCTTCATTCTCCTCCCTCTGTTCTCTGGGGTTGACAGTTATGCTAAAAACATCTAAATCTTGGTTCTCAGAAGCAGGATGAGGACTAAAAACCATGACACAGGGGAAAATGGGGTAGGGAAGGCCCCCAAATTCGGCTAGAAAATCTGTATCTTTCTCCCCATGCACTGAGTCTTGAATGAGGGTCATGTCCCTATTTGGCCTGAGACCCTGTGCCATACATCCCAAGCTTCCCTTCGTGGTGCTTACAATCTGGTCTCACATAGCTTCCCTGACCTACTTGTATCGCCATCCATGCATGCATCAAATAAGTGGTATATTTCTTTTGTGAGGACCCAGTTACTTGAGATAATCTCGACGAGTGAGTCATTGTTTTATAGCATCCATGTACAACAGCTTACTCCTGATGGAACACCTCATGTTGTGGTTTGTGCAATTAGTCTCCAATTTATCTCAGGATAGACAAGAGTGTTGTCTGAACACCATCTGCATGGACTTAGCCCAAACCCTGAACCTGAATACACAATGACAATGGAGTCTGTTGAACAAGGTTCTCTTTCTCTCTCTCTTTCTCTCTCTCATCCATCTATATATTTTCCTATATCTGCTGAATATCTATTAATTGGTTTACAAATCTACTCAACTATCGATTTAGCTATCATTTACTTTCTGTCAATACTGTCGATATCTTGTATCTGTCATCTATATCTATCTATCTGTCTGTCTATTTATAGTTCTGTTTATATTTCCACCAATTTCATGCTTAACTTTATTTCTGAAATAAACCCCAGCTTAATGGGAGCAAATATGTTTGGTTCTTGGTGGAGTATGCTATATATTGGTTATTAATTTTAGTTTGCTAGACTTGTTTATTTGTTTACTTATTTGATTCTTGATGTCCTTATAGATTTCTATTTCAATGTTAAGTTCATAATAGAGAATGTTGAACTGAAATATTCCAATATTTGGTTGCACTATGCTGTTATTTATTTATTGCATTTAAAATATTATCCAGAACTTGCTTGATATATAGTAAAGAAATGCTGTTATATTCTCACCATCTGTCTGTTAGTTCATGATACTGTCATGGCTCTTTTTGTTGAGGTGCTGGAAGATATATCAGTGTTATATCTAATGCCAGCAGGGTCACCCAAAGGGAGCAGATTTCAGCAAAGCTTCCAGACTAAGAACAGACAATGCAGAAGGACCCCTCTGCCCTCTTAAGAGGAAGATGCTGCTAAAACCTTATGCATAACTTTGAAGTATTGTCGAATATTAAAAGCTTAAGCCAAGGAAGTAGGAAATTGTTGAAGCTACTGCCAGAGGATGGGCCCCTCAGGTTCGAGGGCACTCAAAATGTGACTGAAGAGAGGCCGATTTCTTGGAGGGGAGTAGGCCATCATGACGTGATTTGGGAGTGGAGCCGTCAGGATCTTCCTTTGCTGATGGGGCATGACTTAAGTAAGGTAAAGCGAAACAGCTACAAAAGCCTTCTAATACCAGAACTTGTAAAGAGCATACTACGAATTCAGGGAAATTGGAAGTGGTCAAAAATTAAATGGGGTGCAAGAATATTGATTGGTAACCTAGGCATTAGTGAGCATAAATCGACTGACTGGTATTGACCAATTTGAACAGAAAAACATAGGATTTACTATGTTGGGAAAAGCACAGTCAAGAGAACGGCATGGCAGTCATTGTCAGAAAGGATCTTGCTAAACCCATCATGAAATACAATAATGTCTGTGATAGGATTATATGCCTTCAAGGAAATCCAATCAATACAACTATTATCAAGCTTTACTTGAAGAATGCAATTGCTGCCAAGTTTAGCATACCAATAAGTAAGGTATAACCCTAATAAATAAAAATTGTCTTTTTTATTTGCTCCTTCCTCCCACTTTTTAAATTGAGATTTCAATTCCATTGTTATACATCCTACATGCAATAGGTCTGATTTTACATATTTCTTGTACATTAACATTGCATTCCTGTGTCATAAAAATAGAGAAAACCCTTGGGGGAAACGTGAGATGGAGAAGCATCCCCAGACCACAACAGGAAACCAGCCCTGAAACTGTCCCTGTGCACCTGTCCCTGAGTGTGTCCTGTGATGTGTGGGTCCTGAGCGTCCCCTGCTGCCCAGCTCTCTCCGAGCAGGGAGTTGGTGTCTGGGATCACACTGACTTCCTCTCATGTTCTCACAGAGTAACAGAGGGTCTTGTCTTCCATTTTCTAACCTTCCATTTACAGATAAACTGTGTTCTTGTCATTGTCTCTGGAGATGTTGAATCAACCCTTCATAGAGTCTGCATTGTTCCTAGTGCTGCAATGGCAGTATTTACACAGAGAGCTGAACAAAGGCTGCATACCAAGGTATTGTTTATCCTCCTCCTCATTTCACAGGAAAGTTATGCTAATTTCAGGAAGTAATTTTCTTTGTATTTCATCTCGAAGGGCATACCTAGTAAATAAAGGATTCAGAGAAATATTCAGAGTCCCTGCCATAGTGAGCACAGCTGCCATTCCCCCAGGTTTCCTGCCGCTCTCGGGATGTGGGTTTCACAGCGTGTGTCTCAGACTTCTGGCTGACAATCTGTAGAGTCATTGTGCTGACTGAGGCATCCAAGGAGAAGGCATAGCCCTGTGTGAATCCCTGGACATAGGCTGATTTCCCAGCGTGGGTGTTGATCCAGCCCATCCACAGAAGCCTTTTCCTGGTGCTTGTCAAACCCTATTTATACTGTAGCTGGTGAAAGTGTTTCCAGAGGTCCTGCAGGACACCGTCACCAATCTCCAAGGTTTTTCACGTTGGTGACAGACTGCGCTAACTGCATCTGGGCATGCACACCTGTGAGGACATAAATCAGAAGGTGAGGGCTCTGGAGCTGCCACAGTGTTCTCTCCATCCCATGTGCTGTCTTACCCAGGGATACTGTCAATAGGAAATGAAGCTCCACAGTCACCCCTTCATGAGTTCACTTTGTTGTCAGTGGTTTAGATGCAACCTATATGACAATATCCTTGCTTGATGCTGTGACAGCAGAGATGGATTCAACCTTCAACTCTATAGAACACTTGTATGTGTATATATTTCACATTCATGAATGTATTTCTGGTCTATATCATGTCTAAATAATCGGAAGCTTCAATAACTCGAGAGCAGTTCTTCGTGTTGTAGTGACCTCCAAAGTTATTTTTCATTGCTACTTCATAACTGTAATTTTGCTACTTTTATGAATCGGGTGACCCCTGTGAAAGGGTTTTTCGATCCCCAAAGTGGTCGTGGCCCACAGGTTGAGAACCGCTGTTCTAGAGCATCACAGGTAGTGATAGCTGAGCTGTGCATCTCAAGTGCATTCTGGAATCCTGATGGCTAATTGTGGGAGTATCTCACCAAGTGAGCTCACAGCTGGTCATACTGGTACAGACGTATCCACTTACACACATCTCCTATAATTTCACTCATCTCGTAGGGGAGATGTGACAAAATCAACTACTCAAACACTAACGTTGAACATTCAAGGGGCTTGTGTTATGTGAAGTTGATTAGAAAAACAAATCTAAGGAATATTATCTATATTGTCATAAGTCTGATATTATTCTATAAATAAATTCAATTAGTTTGCAACATATATATTTAAGATACTTTAAAAGGACTAACCAAAGTTGAAAATTTTAATTAAAACATAATATCTGCGGCCTCTACTCAAACACTCCCTCAATGCATGAATACTTTCTTTTATTAAATTGGAACTCTATGATGCTCACTCTCCCGACGCAACGGCTGAAGCCAAAGTGGGTGAACAAGTAAATATGGTGAAGAAAGCTGATGGTGCCCGGCTATCGAAAGAGATAGTGACTGGGGTCTTAAAGGCTTGAAGATAAACAAGTGGCCATCTAGCTCAGAAGCAACAAAGTCCACATGGAAGAACACACCAGCCTGTGTGATCAAGTGGTCCCGAAGGGATCAGTTATCAGGCATCAAAGAACAAAAAAATCATACCATTGACTGCACACCTCCATGATAGGATCGCTGAAGACAAATGGGTGCATAAGCAAATGTGGTGAAGAAAGCTTATGGTGCCCGGCTATCAAAAGAGATAGTGTCTGGGGTCTTAAATGCTTGAAGGTGAACAAGTGGCCATCTAGCTCAGAAGCAAAAAAGCCCACATGGAAGAAGCACACTGGCCAGTACAATCACGAGGTGCCAAAGGGACCAGGTATAAGGCATCATGCAAAAAAAAAAAAAAGATGTATGTGTATAGGTGTATATATGTGTGTGTGTATAATATGTATGTGTGTGTGTGTATATATATATATATATACCATATCGAATGAAGTGGGAAGTGCAGAGTGGAGACCCAAGGCCCAAGTGTCGGCCAATGGAGATCCCCTCATAGAGGGGTTCAGGAGAGGAGATGGGTCAATTAGGGTGCGAGGTAGTACCGATGAAGAACACAGCTTTCCCCCAGATCCTGGATGCTTCCTCCCCCCAACTACCATCATCCGAATTCTACCTCGCAGGGCTGGATAGGGCAGAGGTTGTACACGGGTACCTATGAGGGCCGGAGCACAGGGAATCCAGGGTGGATGATACCTTCAGTACCAAGGTTTGAGGGGCGATGCTGGGAGAGTGGAGGGCGAGTGGGTTGGAAAGTGGGAACTGATTACAAGGATCCACATGTGACCTCCTCCCTGGGAGAGGGACGGCAGGGAAGGGGGGGAAGGGAGTCTCCGGATAGGGCAAGATATGACAAAATAACGATGTATAAATTACCAAGGTCACATGAGGGAGGGGGGAGCGGGGAGAGAGGGAAATAAAAAGAGGACCTGATGCAAAGGGCTCAAGTGGAGAGCAAATGCTTTGAGAATGATTGGGGCAGGGAATGTATGGATATGCTTTATATAATTGATGTATGTATATGTATGGATTATGATAAGAGTTGTATGAGTACCCAGTAAAATGTAAAAAAAGAAAAGAGGATAAAAAAAATAGAAAATGATTAGGGCAAAGAATGTACAGATGTGCTTTATACAATTGATGTATGTATATGTATGGACTGTGATAAGAGTTGTATGACCCCCTAATAAATTGTTCAAAAAAAAACAACATAATATCCGCACTGTGAAAGAAAAATTAGAGCAAAATCCCATACTATCAGGTTATATCGCTACAAAATTGGCAAAATTTGAAGAGTATAGTACACATTTTTATAAAAATATTTCCTTGTCTGATGGTCCTAAAACAATTCAAGGGCTAAGAGCTCAAGAGACACCATTAACCTTTGGATGCTCTTTACTTAAAGTCCAGGGCACTGATTTCCAGGTTTCGGCTAGAAGAACCTGGGAACAAAGCAGAAGGGGTGATAAAATGTTCATCAGATTTTATTGACTTTGGGCCATGAGGCACCCATTGCACTAGTCCCCCTATAACATCTCTGCACATGGAGATTACCACAACTCTGCCTGTGTACCCACGTTGGGTCCTCTCTGGACCCCTGCAACTCCATTTCCACTGTTGACCCCTGCGCTGTCCCTCTTGACCAGTCCCATCCTCCTCTGAGTCAGGCATGAGCTCCTTATTCTGCAATGTGAGTCATGAATGCACTGGTGCTGGGAGTCCCTGCGTACACACCTCAGAGAACTGACATGGATTGCCATATCAAAATGCCACCCAAAATCTAGAGAGAGGGACATTCACAGAGGCACAACAGTAATCTGCTTACCTGGATCAGAAACCACTGAAACCATGTATTTAAAATATATGTGTGTGTGTGTGTGTGTGTGTGTGTATATATATATATATATATATATATATATATATATATATACCATATTGAATGAAGGGGGAAGTGCAGAGTGGAGACCCAAGGCCCAAGTGTCGGCCAATGGAGATCCCGTCATAGAGGGGTTTAGGAGAGGAGATGGGTTAATTAGGTAGTACCGATGAAGAACACAGCTTTCCCCCAGATCCTGGATGCTTCCTCCCCCCAACAACCATCATCCGAATTCTACCTCGCAGGGCTGGATAGGGCAGAGGTTGCACACTGGTACATACGAGGGCTGGAGGCACAGGGAATCCAGGGTGTGAGGGGCGATGCTGGGAGAGTGGAGGGTGAGTGGGTTGGAAAGGGGGAACTGATTACAAGGATCCACATGTGACCTCCTCCCTGGGGGAGGGACAGCAGAGAAGGGGGTGGAAGGGAGACTCCGGATAGGGCAAGATATGACAAAATAATGATGTATAAATTACCAAGGTCACATGAGGGAGGGGGGAGTGAGGAGGGAGGGGAAAAAAAAAGAGGACCTGATGCAAAGGGCTTAAGTGGAGAGCAAATGCTTTGAGAATGATTGGGGCAGGGAATGTATGGATGTGCTTTATACAATTGATGTGTGTATATATATGGATTGTTATAAGAGTTGTATGAGTCCCTAATAAAATGTAAAAAAAAGAAGAAGAAATTGAAGACATCTGCCAACTTCTGCAAGAACTTGCAATCAAGTAGCATTGATAATTCCTGTCATTTTAAATGTGAACATTGGAGACAAAATGCATATTATTGTTAGGTGCCATCAAGTCAGAAGCAGTTTCAACTCATATTTACCCTATGTACAACAGCATAAAACACTCTATTCTTATGCCATCTTCACAATAATATATATATATATGAAAAATAAAAATATGTATGTACATTTAAATGTGATACATTTCTAGAGGTTGAGTACTGATTACTGAGACTGTGAGAAAACACTGGGGCTGGTTATTAGTGGGGCCCATGTTCTAACTGTAAAACCCGTCCAGGTTCTCCAGTGAACATTTAAAACAAGTCCTCATGTTTCTGGCACTGGAGAGGAAGACCATTCTCAACTTGAAAGATTTCTCACCAGAGGAAGGTCATTTTTATTAATTTTGCAAAGCTGGGGGTGAAATATTCCCCCTATCAATCACACACCCACATCTTACCCATGACACCTAAGTAGGGGGAGAGGCATAGTCAACAGTGATAAAGAGTTAAAGGCAAAGAATGTGGATACTGCCGTGAAGGAAAGGAACACCGACCAGGGAAGATATAAAGTATGGAAAAGGCATGAAGTTAAGGTCAGAGCCCCACTACGAAGGTCCTATAACAGAGCAAGGCCCAATCAGATGATCACACAGAACATTCCCATTCTCTCACTTCATCACCATCCAGATTCCCAGCATAACAATTGTGGATCACAATTTAGAAAGGGAATAATCTGCTCCTCTGAGGAGTAGAAAATAGATGTATAGTGAACATTAATATTTTCTAACTCTTGCCAGATTAGGATAAATCCTCATAAGACTCAGCTCTGAGAACAAGGGAAATACATGTTTCCACCGTGCAGAAATAGTAAATATTAAGATTAAATTCTCATTTATCTGAATACATCAATCTCATTTGATCATGACCTTTCCGTGCAGTTAGTTTTTAGTCTGTGCAGCACATTGTGACATCTCAAATTTAATTCGTTAGCATTTTTGAAAGTTTTCATGATTCATTTTATATTGAAAAACTGAACAGAGTGATTTTTCAGTCACACAACCAATCAACATTCCTTAACAAATTGCTGTAGATTGTCCATCTGAAGTGAGCAGGACACATGGTTGTGGAAATGGAGTGCCGAATAAAACAGAGTCCTTTTTCATATGAGAGGAGACCATTGGATAAAATGCTCTGCAGAGCACATTGAAATCTGCAAAGAAAGAGTGAGAAGACTAAAGAGATGATCATATTCTAATAGAGTAAAGCAGGTGCAGCAGTGAGTAAAGCAAACATAAATAGAAATTAATTAATTTCAAAAACATAATGAAAGTAATGCCTGAAGCAAGATGCTTGAGTAAAATCTGTCAAGTTTTCAAAACAAAGTGAAAGTTATTTATGATACTTAAGTAGTATCATAAAGAGAAAATTTGTCCTTAATTTGTTGACTTAGTCAATAAACAGCTGACGAAGATTAGAATTCAGAATACTGAGTACCAGAAAAATGACATGAGGTTAAGAATTATTTAGGAAGTATCCAGACTACATCATACTTGATAATGAGACGTTTCCTTGCTCCTGGACCCAATTCCTGCAGGCATATCTAAGTCAGTCTCTCTAGACCTAAGTTGTGAATTGCTTATGTTTGCTTCCTAGTCTATTCCACATAAAGTGTGAATTAAGTCACTGCTAACATTAATTCAGAATTCTCCTTATTAGTTAGCTGCCGATGGCATGGTTAACTGTACTTTCAAAATTGGAGGAGACATTAACTTTAATATATACCGTGACACGTTATTTTTGTGAATGTTTTGACCATTTTGTCTCCAGGTCACTCTTTACTACAGACTAGAACTGAACCCATATGGTTCCCTAGAATGTAATCTTTGTGAATGCAGCTTGTCAGTTTTCATGTGCACAGGGACCTGATGGTGGGTGTTAACGGCTCACCTCTCAAATAGCATCTGTCAACTTGAACATTGAGTCAAACGGAATGCTATGTCATAACCTAAAAATATAGGGAGAAACTCAACTTAAAAAATATTTAATGAACGTTTAAAATTTTTTGGATTGACTGTAAGTGAGTGTTTTCCCATCTCAATCCCATCACACTCCTAACCTGGGCTGAGAAGCTTTAACCTCATTTCTGAGCTGTAAGCAGGAATAAAGGAGCATGCTTTTGGTAACTTTCCTAAAAATGACTTCATTATTTTCATCGTTGTGCACTGATACACTTGTCTTACATTTATATTGATGCTAAAGCAAAATGAGCCATGTAATAGATTTCAACAGATAGAGTGGTGTGTCTATCACAGTGCTAATTATGAAACTGTTTGTAAAGAGAAATATGTTCACTTTCTGTAGAAAACACAGAATAGTCCATCTAGATTGAAGATTGTACAAAAATAAAATTACTTGTGGTATGTTCTTAGTAAAAACCCAACATTCATGATAAAATGTACAATAAATATAAGATGTTAAATGACACAGAGCTTTAATGTCTCCAGTGCAGGTAATAAAATTCCCAGGAGAAGAGGATAGAAGCATTGGTCTTAAAAAGGATTGGAAATTATCTCTGTAGGGTGAGAAATCTCTCTAGGGTGAGAAATACCCAAGTCAATATAACCAATAGAAGAAATATAATCCAACCATCTATGTGTATTCTAAGAGGAAAAAATAAGACCAGGTTATCTTCAAAAACATCTATCAAGAATCCGTCAGGCCTGATGATGCCTCCTTCATTTTGGAAAACTACAGTGGTCACAAAGGGTCATGAAATCCATTGCCAATATTATGCAGATGTTTCAAGCCCAGAGGGGAGCCCCCACAGAAAGTCCAGCAGCACAAGAGATTGTATATCATTTTCAAAGGTGGATTTTTCAATTAGAACATCCAATGGCCATACTGAACTTTCCTTGAACTGCACAATAGTTAATACAATTTCTGCCAAGCATACCCCCTCTCTCTTCTTCCCTCAAGACCACACAAGTAGTCTTCCAAAGTTACTGGAAACAATCCATTATTGTTTAATTCCATTTCTCTGTGAATATTTTGAAACCCATTTGTCCTCCTTTCATAGACTGAATTCCTTTTCTCTCTCCTGGCCTCTTCTTGATTTTTTCTCACACAGGTGTTTCCCAGGAAAATCAGCACAGATTTTTCCCTGATTGGTCCCTGCATCTTGCAGGATAATAACTAACACATGCTCTTTAACAGAGTGATTGATAATGTGGACATGCTCCATTGGAGATATAAATGATAAAGCATGAATCAATAGTTGTCCAAGTTGAAAAAAAAAAAGAAGGAAAAAAAGAAAATAGAAAAGGACAAATAAATCTTCAGATCATTGTTGGGTTTGACCCACTTCTGCATGAAGGAGCACAGCGGTTGTGAACCAAATTATACTTTCATATGTTACTGACCATACATACTGACCACTCACTAGTCTTTAACTCAAAACTCAGCGTTTCGGAATTAGAGGATTGCACTGCAGTCTTTGCCATGAGTCTGTTGTTTCAGAATCAAATCAAAGCACAGGTCTTTCCTGAAGGCATCTCTGTTGGTTTGACAAGTTGGTGTTCAAACACTTAAATTTATGGCCCCTTGCATGCTCTCTGACTCAAGTCTGAGAGAGAATTCTACAGAGTTTTCGCTGAAATTCATCAGAATTCTCTCTCTGTAATGCCAGAAAAGCTGAGTTTTCATGCGGTTAATGGACTGGTTTTCCTGCGAGTGAGGCTATTTACTTGTTCAATACAACTTTTGAATTCATAGATAGCAGGGGTGGATGCAGAATAATTATAGAGAGAGATTCCCCTGGAAAAGTTAGAGATGGAAATGAATCTCAAAACCACAACAGGAAACTCACCCTGACAATCAACCTGCACTGACTTCAGATGCTGGTGCCTGTGCTCATTGGATCCTGAGTGTGCCTGGACTCACACTGACACCCCCTCACTTTCAGTTCATCCTGTTTCTAGAGATGGGCAATCAACTCTTCGTGGAACATAGTTCTCTCTGCCACCATCAGGTTAAATTGTGCAACCCACTGAAAGCCCTACCCTGGAAACTACATACATAGGACACACAGTTGTTACTGAAACTGAGTGCAGATCCTGAAGGGGAGATCACCAAGGCTTACTCAAGTTTCCCCTAGATTCCATCAGAGTTGTGTTGACATACAGGGGAAAAAAATAAAGAAAACAGCAAATAAAATAAGAATCAAATCAACAAACTCAATTGCCCACTCTTGTTATGTTAATTCTGGCTCATAGTGTCCCTGAAAGACAGAGTAGAAATCCTTATGGTCTCTAGATTATAAGTCTTTAAGCAAGTAATCAGCTTCAACTGCCTTCCTCATAGTAGCTGATATGATTAAACTACTCCCTCTGCTATCAGTAGATGAGATGATAAGGGCATAGGAGTTCGATCAGTATGGGAGAGAAGAATGTATAGAGGAAGTCAATGTCTTTGACTTCTGTGGAGAGTAGCATGAAATAATAATAACAGGGTAGGAATATATACAATTAATGTCCCTGAAATATCTTTGAGGAAAACATCAAATGGGAATCTAATGGGCTGAGATAACTAACTCCAAAAACGAACTGAATATTTATCTTTAAAAAGAACTAAAGAGAGAAGAGTGAGATGATTTTCAGGAAATGTAATGAAAGTCCTAAGCAAAGAAGAGCAGGATGCTATTTGGAAACAAAATTTGAAATTATTACCTATGAGAATGTCATTAAGAGGAAAGATTTCTTACAATCTCATCCTAAAGAAATGACATCCTACATGTCAATGTATCTTATTAGAAAATACATACACGTTTTCATATATAAACATATAACAGCAGAATCAAATCTAAGAAGGTAATTCCTTTCCAACACAATGAGCATAAGGAGACAAGGCAGAAACATCGCTTCTGAATTCTACTGCCTGGTTCGTAGCCCTGACAGTTCTAAGGGTGAGCCCAAGTCAAGAAGAAGAATAGCAAAGCATAAACGTTTGTCTGTGATAAAGAAGGTGGTTCTCTAGAGTGATTTTGTATTGAGGTAAGCTGATCAAATTATTGGACATCTGCTGGGTTACACTGACATTTAAGGAAGTTTTTCTTACCTCATTTTTTGTTCCTTCTCTCAGGGTAAGATTTGCGTCTTAGCTGAGTGATCCTCCCGCCTCCATGATCTTCTCTGCACTTTTTCTCTTACCACATTTCCCCCAATGAAGTGGATGCACTTAATAAACCTTGGTCTTTGCATCATGGGGCTGAGGTGAGCATATATATATATATTTTACAAATTTATTGAGCATATGAACATGCATTATCAATTATGTTATATAGTATTCTCTAGAGAAACAAAACCATAATGCTAATAACTATAGATTATTATAGTTTATATAATTATTAGCATTATCAATTATATATTATGGAATTAATATATAAATTATAGAATGCTAATGATATTATCATTGATTAATATAATGCTAGAGAGAGAAAGATAACATAAGAAATAAACAATCTATAAAGCAGCACAAATGGCTCAGTGCAGCTCACTCCCATGAGACAGTCTTTGAGACACTGGGGATCCTTCAAATCTTGAGGACCACCAGGTAGTCCTCTGTAGAGCAATTCAGGCTATCCAGTCACAGGAAGCAAACAGCAAGGCAGGTAGGTCACCAACAGTCAGCCAGATGACAGTGTCCGACAGTTCCCAGCTCAAGAAATGTATATTCTAATAGTGTGGCAAAGCAGGTCTTGAAGGAACCTCAAATTACAGCAACACAGTCCACAGCTTAGTTGTCCAACTGGTAGTGTAGCTTGCAAATTGATGCACAGATCAAGCAAGGCAGCCACACACTGATCTGATGATCAAAGAGCAAGAGACAAGAAAGGTGAGGCTCGCTGAGCCATTTATCTCTCTGCCCTTCAATTAATCTGACGTGTTTATTGGCCAAGTTGGCACAATAAACTAACAACATCAAGAGTGTAGACCAATGGAACTATGATTGTTTGCTACTATGTGAAGAGATCAGGTACAGTATCTAAAATTGAACATATGCAAATATGTTTTCATAAATGAGACATTCAATTTCATAAACTTGATAATGAATCATTGTAGAAAGTCATTGTGGTGGTTTAACCTGGTTAAACTTGTTGACAGGGATGCTAGAAGGGCGTTCCTCAGTTGAACATTATTTTACTCATTGTAATATTTTATTCTTTGTACATGCAAAAATATACTCATATTTTATAGCCAACTAAAGTGAGGATGAAAAGTTACCCATAGATTTTCTTTTCCTTTTTTAAAAAATCATTTTATTGGGAGCTCATAGAATCCTTATGACAATCCATACATACATCCATTATGCCAAGCATATATGTACATTTGTTGCCATCATTCTCAAAACATTTGCCTTATACTTGAACCCTTAATATCAGCTGCTCATTTTCCCCCTCCTTCCCTACTCCCCCCTCCCTCATAAAACCTTCATAATTCATAAATTATAATTATGTCACATGTTACACTGTCTGACGTCTCCACCTACCCTCTTTTCTGCTGTCAATCCCCCAATGAGGAGGCTTTATGTAGATTCTTGTAATCTGTTCCCCTTTCTACCCCACATTTCCTCCGCACTCCAGGCATCGCCATTCTCACCACTGGTCCTGAAGGAGTCATCTGTCCTGGATTACCTGTGTTTCCAGTTGCTATCTGTACCAATGCATATCCTCTGGTCTAGCCAGAATTTTAAGGTAGAATTGGAATCATGATAGTGGGGGGAGGAAGCATTTAAGAACTAGAGGAAAGTTATATGTTTCATCATTGCTACCCTGCACCCTGACTGGCACATCTCGTCCCCAAAATCCATCATCAAGGGAGTTCCCAGTTGCCTACCGATGGGCTTTGAGTCTCCCACAGATTTTCTTAATTCCAGCAAATGTTAACTTGAGAAAATATTATCCACGAATCAATCTTAAAAATTTTTAAACTGAGCATTGGTATGCATCGACCCAAAACTTTCTTTGAACATGTCAATACTATTGATACAACTAAAATATTTTATCTCTAATTTGGAAAATCTTGTTTTGCTGTGGAAACTGTACAGATGAAAATGTGTGTTTTATTGAAAAAGTGCAATTCGCTGGATTTTTAGGGGAAAACCCCACAATATTTACACATTACTTATTTATTTTATACGTTATAGTTAAATATACTCATTTTTCCTAGCGAAATATATCAGATTGCCTCTAGACACTGTCAACCAGGTGTTTTTTTTTGCCAATAACTGTGAATACAAGATAACTCACCATCCGTTGTGAATTCACTGCATTAAAATATCCTCAAATGAGAAACAGACTAAAAAGATACAATTAAGCCAATACAAATTTATAATTAGTCAATTGGTTTTCTTTTTATTTGTTAATCATTTTATTAGGGGCTAATACAACTCTTATCACAATCCATACATATATCCATTGTATAAAGCGCATTTTTACATTCCTTGCCCTCATCCTCAAAACATTTGCTCTCCACTTAAGCCCCTGGCATCAGCTCCTCATTTTTCCCCTTCCCTACCCACTCTCCCTCTCAGTCAAGAACCCTTGATAATTTATAAATTTTTGTCATATCTTATACTGTTTGACGTCTCCCTTCACCCACTTTTTTTTTGTTGTCCATCCCCCAGGGAGGAAGTTATATGTAGATCCCTGTAATCTGTTCTCCCTTTCCACGCCACCTTCCCAGTATTGCCATGCTCACCACTGGTCCTGAGGGGATCATGCATCCTGGATTCCCTGTGTTTCTAGTTCCTATCTGTACCAAAGTACATCCTCTGGTCTAGCCAGATTTGTAAGGTAGACTTGGGATCATGAGAGTGGGGGAGTGGAGGAGGGGGTGGGGGGAGAAGCATTTAGGAACTAGACAGGAAAGTTGTGTTTCATGGTTGCTACACTGCACCCTCATTGGCTCATCTCCTCCCTGAGACCCTTCCATAAGTGGATGCCAAGTTGCCTACATATGGGCTTAAGGTCCCCACTCCTCACCCCCCTCATTCACAATTACACAGTGTTTTGTTCTTTGATACCTAATATCTCATCCCTTTGACAACTCGTGATCACACAAGCTGGTGTGTTTCTTCCATGTGGGCTTTGTTGTTTCTGAAATAGGTGGCTGCTTGTTTACCTTCAAGCCTTTAAGACACCAGATGTTATATCTTTCGATAGCTGGGTATCATCAGCTTTCTTCACCACATTTGCTTATGCATCCAATTGTCTTAAGCGACCCTATCGGGGAGAGGAGAATGCAATGATATGATTTTTTGTTCTCTGATGCCTGATAACTGATTCTTTTGGCACCTTGTGATCACAAAAGCTGGTGTGCTTCTTCCATTTAGGCTTTGTTGCTTCTGAGCTAGATGCCCACTTGCTTACCTTCAAGTTCCTAAGACCCAAGACTGTCAATTAGTTTTCATTAGTTATTATGTTCTGCCACAATGGTATAATGCCCTCTGAGTACTCATAAATAAAAAATGTGAAGTTTTAAGCAGTTCAAATCTGAAGTGTGAGAAAACATATTTAAAACATAAAGGATAATCAAGGTTGATCACTGGAGAATGAAGTTTGCCAAAGAGGTAATTTACTAATGAACACACCTAATCTGATAATAGAGATTAACAGAAAAAGGGGCAGCAAATATTACATTTTCTAATGGAGCAAATATAGAGAACACAGTGGTAGGCTGTGGGATTTAGTTGTGCTCTGATTTGATGTTAAATATTATCCATTGTCTCTTATTTTCCTTTAGGCTCCCCATTCTCTTTAGGATGTTATTGCCTGCTACCATTTAAATGAATGCTTGCGCGCGCGCGCGTGTGTGTGTGTGTGTGTGTGTGTGTGTGAGTGTGTGAACAAAGATGTTCTCGGGGCTCCCAAGCATTAGCTAAGAATGCCTCACTACAGCAATGTAAACCAATCTACCTAGGGTCTAATCTGCCTTCAGCTGTTGATTTACTAATCATGCTGAAGTAATTACAGGTGATTGTGATTTAACTTGTCTCTACCTTCCCTGCTTTATTCCCCAGGTCACTCGCAGGACCCAGGTGAGGCAGATAATTCAAGGTGCTGAGATTGGGGTGGATCTGGATCTCAGATCAGGGTATGCTCTGTGGAAAGACAGCGGATCATCCGTGCTTGGATGTTTTGTGTGTCCTAAAGGTAAGAGACCCTGGAACCTGGGGAGGGGGCCCTATCTTAAGACAGGTACTCTCAGCCGGTAGACATGTAAGACAGGCTCAGGAAGGAATATTCTGGTTTGCCTGTGGAAGTCCCTGGGGTTGAACTCAAAGGTATTAATTTCCAGGCCAGCATCAGAGAGAGCTTGGTCCGCTGTTGTTCTCCTGAGACCTCTTCGAGGACTTGTGTCTTCATGAGAGGAGATCCCCAGTGTGCTGTGAGTGACAGTTCCTGGTACTGGACACACAGGTGTCCCTGGAATTGACACCTTTCCCGCTTGGGGTGAAAATAGAGCTCCTGCTTGAAGTATGTCTTGTGAGCTTAAGACGTTAACTCACAGGAATCTCCAAGAGACATGGACCCAAATATTTTAGGGTTGCCAGGTCTCTCTATTTAAGGGGGTGTGCAAATTCTTCCTCTGAGTCTTTTTTCCTAGGTCTGAGAGAAAGGCCAAGATCAATTTTCAAAAGTGGAGTCACAGATTCCAAGGTAAGCACCTTTAATTTGCTACCTCCTCCATCTCTGGTGATGTGAGTGTCCCCTGGGAATGAGGAGAGCAAGGGGGTAAATGAAAGAATAACCAGTAAGTATTTTGTTTTATTTAACATGGGTTTCACTCTATCCTCCAGGGATAAACCAGGATAAATAGTGATCTACAAATTCGTGCGTAAATACTATTCAACCCTCAGGCATCTGGCTTACTGGGTACCATCCCTGCATATGTCTAACAGCAGAAAAGACTCCTTGAGGCCAGCACACAGTAGATCAGAGATCAGCAAGGGACCTGTGATAGCCCTTGACCATGATGCTATTTGTCATATTTAAACTTTATATAACACTTCTTTGTTTTCCTAAGTTCCTTGAACCAGATGCAAATTACTTAAAATTAACTGAAAATGTGTTTGTGATTCTTAGTTTGCCTGCCAACCTACCCAAGTTCTTGTTTGTGTAAAATCTGAGAGAGAAGACAGCTCCATACACATAATTAGCAACATTAGTTTTTTGATGGATTAGGTTTGGGGTTCTGTTTAGGCTTGTAGTGTGCTTGAATGAGAGTCTGTACTTAAAGATTAGCATCTAAATCCTGGGATTAATCAGTGTTCCAGGTTCAAGAACAATTGCCAAGAAATAGAAATAGGAATCAAGTGTCATGAGTCAGATGTTAGTGGACATGTTAAAGGGTTTTATGTTTTGAAGGTTATGTTTGGAGTTCAGTAGGGGCTAACAGATTGTGTTTGGAGTTTATTAGGGGCTTATGTGTTAAGGTATGAAGATGTAGATTTATGGTTTAAGGATTCTTGTTTTCTGGGTTGGATTTCTGAATTTGAGGTTTATGGTCATGAAGTTAGGTTTCAGGTTGTAAAATATATTCAACCTTTGACCTGGTTTTAAACATTGGGATAAATGCATTAGCCTAGGTTAAGAGTGTATTGTGGTAGGATTTGTTAAGCATGTCAAGTTTCTTGTGGGTGTCAGGGGATGCTCAGGGTGTTAAGAGTTCTGGGTGGTAAGGGGCTTTTTCATGTACTTAGGGGGTCAGTGCATTAGGAGGTTATTAGTGTGTCGTAAGCACGCTTAGCATATTAAGGTGTAAGGGTTAATGGTTTCAGATTTGGAGATTTGTAGTTAATGGTTAGAGAGTTCAGTGGCAAAAATTATTTTTGTGTGTTGAAATGTAGCCTACAACTTTTAAACTATTTATTACCTGTAATATTTATGGTATATTTGAAATCTGTTATGTAAAATATCATTAAATTGTGATGATTAGAGGAATTAGTATTTCTTCTCTTTGGAAGCCTCTTTTCTTCCTTTAAAAAGCATTCCATTTATGATTGGTCTATCTAGAAAATACTATAGAATTTTTAATACAGTATTGAAAATGAAACTGTCTGTCCTATTTCTTAAGTGGGGTGGGGTATTTTCTCTTTCCTCTAAGAATGATATTTGCTGGTGCTTTTTTAACTGAATATATTAGCATATTGAACTATACCTGCTTCATGTTACAGTTGTAGTTTTTTCCCCCAAACTTTAAAAGCCTTTGATTTTTTAAATTAAATTATTTTATTGGGGGCTTTTATAGCTGTTTTAATAATGCACACATCAATTTTATCTAGCACATTTGTACATACATTGCCATCATCATTTTCAAAATATTTTATTTTTTCTACTTGAGCCCTTGGTATCAGCTCATCTTTGTTTCCCTCCCTCCACCACCTTCCCATCATTGTGACCCCTTGATCAATTTTAAATTATTGTTTTCATATCTTACACAATCTGCTATTTTCCTTCACCCACTTCCTGTTGTTCATTACCCTGGGGGAGTGTTATGTGATGATCTTTACAATCTGTTCCCCTTTCTCCCCCTTGTGGCCCCACCTTTCCCCTACCTTCATGGTATCATTACTCCCATTATTGTTATGAGGGGTTTATCTCTCCTGGATTCCATATGTTATGTTGAGGGATCGTATCTGTACCAGTGTACATGCTCTGGTCTAGCCAAATTTGAAAAGTAGAACTGGGGTCATGATAGTAGGGTGAAGCAAGCTTTAAAGAACTATACGAATGGTATGTGTTCTGTTGGTGCTTTATTGTACACTGGTTGGCTCATTCTTTCCTTGTGACCCCTCTGTGAGGGGATGTCCAATGTCTAAAGACGTGCTTTGGGTCTCCAATCAAACACCCTTTGTTCCCATCTGTATGATTGTTTGGGGTCTTCTAATTCCTCATACCTGATCCCATAGACACCTCGTGATCACACAGGCTGGTGTGCTTCTTCCATGTGGGCGTTGTTGCTTCTCAGATAGATGACCGACTGTTTAACTTCAAGCCTTTAAGAGACCAGATGCTATATCTTATAATAGCCAGGCACTATCAGCTTTCTTCACTATATTTGCTTATACACCCCTTTTGCCTTAAGCAATCCTGTTGGGAAGATGAGAATCACAGAATAACAGATTATTAAAACAAAGTATTCTTGCATTGAGGAAAGACTTGAGTAGAGGCCCAATACCTTTGACTTTTTAAATGTTCCTACTTTGTTTTCTGTGCCTACTTAGACAATTGACCCTCTTTTCTGTCAATGGTTCACTATAGTGCTTATTTTCTTATGTAAAATATGCTCTGGGACAAATTTCAATGAATCATGGTATATAATCCTTGTAATATGTTGTCTGAATCTGTTCCAAATATTTAAAAGAATTTTTCATGTAGATCGATTATCAGTATTGCGCTACAGTTTTCTTGTAGTGTCATTATCTGACATTGGTGTCAAGGGTATTTACTGGTTTGATACAAAGTATTGATAACCAAGGGATCAACCAGAAAGAAAATGTTTTGAGAATGATGATGGCAATGGATGTACTAATGTGCTTGACACAATGGATGTATGTTATGGATTGTGTTAAGAGTTGTATGAGCCCTCAATAAAATGATTTTTTTTAAAAAGAGAAAGTATTGAAGTATTGGTAAGTGTTCTCTCACAACCATTGTTATATTTACACTCAATAACTTGAACTTAAACTAACAAACAGTTAAGTTGTGTTTATTCATACCAGCTCAGTACTCTGTATTAAGCTTTAATCTATGGTCTGATTATGCTAGAAATTTCTCCTGGAATTTTATTTTGATTCAATTGATTATAGCCCTTGTAAGCAACCTAAAATGCATTCAACTACCATTGATCCCATGCACTGGCTGGACCCTCTGATCTTCCAGCTGGCTCAGTTTGGAAGATGACATGATTTACATTCCTCTTGCCAGACAGATAGTCACTAACACCTACGTCATTGTGTGATGCCCTCACAATAGATCCTCAATTTGGAAAATACTCTGCCATATGACATGCTGTATGGATCTTAGAAAATGTCCTTTAGCTAACCTCCAGAAGAATGGTATAAGGAGGAGCAGCAATTCCTCAGTAATTTTTGCATCACCTTGGTTTTGCATCACCTTTATTTTATTATATTTTTTAACAAAAGAAACCCATTCCTTATTTTTAATAAGCTTATATTCCAGTGAATGTCTCTTGAGCTTTCAGGCATTTGATAACATGGAAATAACTTTTGTAAACATAGCTAAATATTTAGTATTTTGTGCATTGCTTGGGTATTGATTAGTAATTTCTGAGGTTCTTCTTGTTGATAGTTCTGATTGAGTCCATTCCATCTCACAGGGACCCTGTGCACAAAGGAATGAAACACTGCCAAGCCCTGCAGCATTCTCACAATTTAGAATGAACCTATTACCTAAGTTACTGTATCAATCCTTTCAGTTGAGGGGTTCCTATTTTTCACTACCCCTTTACTTTACCAAACAAAATATCCTTCTCCAAGGACTGATCACTTCTTACATGTCCAAAGAATTTCATGTGAACTCTCACCTCCTTATCTCTATCTATCACCCTGACCTTACTTCTGCCAAGACATATTTGTTTGTCCATTTGAAGGCCCCTGCACTACAATTCAAATACACTGGTTCTTCTTAATTCTTTCTTATTCAATGTCCAACTTGTAAATGCATATGAGGTAATTGGCAATGCCATGGTTTGGGTAAGATGAACCTAGTCCTAAAAGTAACATCATTGTTTTTCAACACTCTTCAGGGGCCTTGTTAGGCAGATTTATCCAGTATAATGCATCTATTGATCTATTGAATTTGTTATCACCTTTTAGTTGTTTTGTAATTTCCCATAACCTAACAATCTTTCCAGAAGAAGTTAATACTTAGTCGAGCTTAGATTAAGAATACTGAGCAAGGAGGGACCTGGAAGCTCACCTTCTCTGAAACCAACCTGTCTCAGAGCCCTGAGCTGGAAGGCTGTCCTTAAGACCTAGAGGAATGATGACACTTAGATTCCAGAAATGCATGATAACTGGGCACAAGATTGTCTAAAACAAATTGTGGCTTTGTCTATTAGCATGACTTGCAGATCAGTTTTAGAGGGGCCCAAACCCTCACCCTTTATCCTATAACTGCAACCTCACACCCCTCTGCCTCCAAAAACACCCTGGGGGTTGCAAAAGGGCTGTGCCAATGATGCCCAACTAGTCATTCAGACTAATACTGCCCTCACTAATCGAAGCACAGCCTCTTGCCACCACACTCATTTTGTTTTCCTCCCTCCAAGTTCCTGGTTAAGCATGATTCGCAAGCTCCAGGCCTGACACTAGCTAATCCAGTCTCCCTAGAAGACCAAGACTATGGATGGGATATCCTAGACCCCAAGGCAATAAGCCCTCTCCCACTTTGTGTTGTTTGTCATCTGTTAACATTACTTAGAGAGCTTGAAACCCATGCTCTAGCCCAAGATGACAGAATGGATGAAAGTCATGTCTTTCCTTAATCCATCTCATGTACTTTTTTAAAAGATAATTTTATTGGGGATTCATAACAATCTATACTTCAATTGTATCAAGAATATTTGTACATATATTTCCATCATTCATTTCTAAACATTCACTTTCCATTGAGACCTTGGTATCAGCTCCTTTTATCCCCTCTCTTCCTCTCCCCCCACCCGTCACCCCTTGATAAATATTAAATTATTGTTATTTTTGTATCTTGCACTGACTGCTATCTCTCTTCCCCCATGGTTTCTGTGTTTCTCCCCCGGGTGTGCGTGTGTGTGATTATGTGTCTATCATTGTGATTGGCTCCCCCTTCCTCCCCTCTCCTCCCTGCCTTTCGCTTCCCCGACTGGTATTAATACTCCCATTCCTGTTCCTGGATTCGGTATGTTGTGAACTCTTATCTCTTTTCTGTACCTGTGCACATGCTCCAGTCTAGCCCACAGGGAAAGGCAGAATTGGAGTCATGATAGTGGGATATGAGGAAGCCCCAAGGAACCTAATAATATTTGTGTTTCATCAGTGCTATCCTGGTCCTGGGTTGACTCATCCTTTCAGTGTGACCTTTCTGTAAGGGGATGTCCCATTGTTTACAGATAGATGTGGGGTCTCTACTACAACCCTCCTCATACTCAGCAATATGTTGGGGTTTTTTTTGCTTGCTTGTTTGGGGTCTTATGAAGCCTATTACCCTATCTCTTTGACACCTCATGATCACACAAGATGGTGTGCTTCTTCCATGTGGGCCCGTTGCTTCTCTACTAGATACCCATTTTTAAACTTCAAGGCTTTAAGGCCTCAGGTGGTATATATTTTGATAGCCAGGCACTTTTCTCCTTCTTCACCACATTTGCTTATGCACCCATTTTGTCTTCAGTGATCATGCTGGTATGGTGAGCATCAAAGAAGGTCAGGTTGTTAGAACAAAGTGTTCTTGCAGTGAGGGAGGGCTTGGTCAGAGTCCCAAAGTCCATCTACTATCTTAGTGTATTGCCTTATAAATATATGCATGTAGGTCAAGACCTCTATTTTTCAGAATTAATGTATTTACATATGCACAGACCTATGCTTGTACCACTATCCATAGCTTTGCTTCCTAGATCTTTCTTCTGTTTCCTTTTACCTTCCTCCTTACCCCACCATCATGCTTGTCCTCCTTCCACCTATTAGTAATTCCTCTCAATTAGATTGCTGTTGCTCCATCTGCTGTCTAAAAGTGGTCATAACCCCAGGCTTGCAGAGACCCTCTGAGAGCTAGTCACAAGACCTCACCCTGGGGTTCCCCCGTGCTGCTATCCACCTTGTGCCTACAGTCTAGGTTATTTCTGCTCCACAGCCAGGAGGAGAGTGACTGCATCAGCCATTACCTTCCTTCATCTCATGTACTTTTAAGCTTCTTCCTTCATTCACCTTTACTCTTAGCATCGTCTGTCTACCTACACCTTGTCATTCCTTATTGGTAATGTGCTATCTTTCACAAAAGCTTTAACATTGGGCATCCTTAAACACAAGAGCTGTAGAGACTAGGAAATACACCTCCCTCTGGGCTTGAGTTCTTGTTAAGGTTGTCTCTGCCTTAGCCAAGTCCCCTCTAGTATGTCCTGCTTATTTCCTTTTATCTCTTGTTTTCCATCTCTAAAACAGCTTTCACTGGTTGTGACCCTCTACTGTGGTACCACACTCTATTACTATGGGCTTCTAAATGTGCTCTACCCACCATACACATTTGTTCTCACACTGTCAATATTATACAGTTTCCATGGGATACAAGGAGCTTGAAGCAGGATGAACTTTGATGAAAAACTCAGAATCTGTTGGAATGTCACAGTAAGAGAAACATTTGCATTGGAATCAACAAATAAAAGTATAGGAATTAGTTGGATGAGATAGTGGGAAAGAAAGAAACATGAACAAGTGTGTGACTACTACTTAAAATACATATAAATAATTTCTGATTCTTTAGTTAAACGATCATTAAAATATTGGGGGAATTTTCTTTAAAAATCTTTCCAAGTTCTGGAAAGCAAGGGATTGTTTGTGTTATATTCAGATAATGAAGTATAAAGATAAACTAAACATAAATGTTAAGAAATAATTCTAAAAGGGCAATGGATTATAAAGATCTACATATAACCTCCTCCCTGGGAGATGGACAACAGAAAAGTGGGAGAAGGGAGACATCAGATAGTGTAAGATATGACAAAATAATTATAATTTATAAATTATCAAGATTTCTTTAGGGAGGGAGAAGGTGGGAAGGAGGGGGAAAACTGAAGAACTGATGCGAAGGGCTCAAGTAGAAAGCAAATGTTTTGAGAATTATGATGGCAACACATGTAAAAATGTGCTTGACAAATGGATGTATGTATGGATTTTGAGAATTGTATGAGCCCCCAATAAAATGGTTTTTAAAAAAGAGAAATAATTCTTACTAGAAACAGTCCACAATAAATAACAACAGCAACAAAACTATTGATCACATATCATACTTTTCTAAATTGCTTTTTAAGTACAATACTGGTGTTTTAATGGCACAAAAACAATTGACACAGTGAGTTCATTGACTTGGACTGAAATAATATGCTGTGCCTGAAAAATCACCTAAGGTGATATCAAATTCATCTGTGTGGTTTAATGCTGTAGGTCAACCTTTAACAATATAGATCAATCCTCAACATAAGCATTAAATTCCCAAGTCTATATAGGACTTCAGATTCACTGTTTTCATTTTGGGAAGACCTGGAATGAATTCATCCTCTGAGATGAAGAAATATCTCCTGTCTGACATGAATGCCAACAAAGGAGGCTGAAGAAAACAGAGTACCCTCAATTTAGAGTGGGTCCTGTATTTAATGCAAACACTCAGATTGGAGCATTATTTTGAGGCCACAAGGAACCACTTAGGGTAAGAAGTGTAGGCCAAGAAACTGACATGCCCTAATCAACATTATCTACTGCTAAGTTTTAGGTCACAGATTTGCCAGAGAGAAATACCGTCCAGTTGAGGGAGCTAAAACCTGGGAATACTATCTTTCACGTTTATGCACGACCAGGAAAGCTATCAACATTTGGCTGGTGTGTGAACCAAATTCATTCAACCAACTCCAAACTTTCTAGACTTCTGCTTCTTGTATGTAAAGAATGCATTAATTTGACTTCAAGAAGCTTGAGCTACAAAATGGTATTAAAGATGCCTAGGGTATTTTCATTATCCAGATAAAGGTTAGATAGGACTTGTGGGGAACACTATGTCCAATAGCTGAGGGTTGTCTATAATGTAAGAGCATGGCAGGGTAGGGGAACAAAGACGGGGCTTCATAAAGCTTCGTGATAGCTATTGCTATCAAATGGATATATGGTTTAATCCACTGGATTACTGGGATGATTTTCCTTCTATGACTTGGTACTGGTTATGTAAGGCGTCAACCTCCTAGTTTGGGACTTGGTCCATTGGGATGGGCAACAGAACTTCCTGAGTAGAGTCTGGATACAAAGCTCTACCAGAGGACATGGATTATCTGTTTGTCTAGTGTCAGCATTTCTTCAGCCCTACAGTCTTCTTTATTCACTTCATTCAGTCAAACATTTTCTATAGATTTCTGAAAATGGGAGCTTGAGCTCTTTCACGGTTTAGAAATGTAATCGTATAAGGGCTTCATTAACAGAATGAATCTGATGGCAATGTATCCAGTTGGTCAATATGTGGGAATTATTTTTTTATGGATGGTGATACTTAGGTTGGTAGACGCACTCCTCATTCCTAATGACCCTTTGCACAACAGAAGGAAATCCTGCCTTGTCTTTCACTATCTCCACAATGCCTGACATAATTAGCCCCTGTATTGTTAAACTACACTCTATTGTTAAAATACAGCCATTGAAGATGGTTCTATTTTTTGTTAAACTTAAACAAAAAACCATGTTCTTTTCTCTGGACTATTCCATTCCTGTAATATGTCCCATGTATGAGGGAATAATACCTCAACATCTTTGATTTTAATGACATTTTTCCTGAACTTCTTCTAAGAGACAAAAATACAAACTCACTGTGATAGAAAGGACTGAAAGTCATTACAGCCTAAAAGGAGAGGGTAGAGCTGTCCCCATGGGTTTTTTACACTGGAACTATGTGTGGGAATAGAAAGTCTTATTTTTCTCCAGTGAAGTTGCTGGAAGTTTTAAACTACTGACTGAGCAGTTAGCAGCCAAATGTTTCATTAGTGCTCCATCCAAGATAGATTTGTTTATTCTTCTTCCTGTCTGTGGTGTAGTCAATATTCTGCACAAATAACACAACAATTAAAATAAATTAATTTTTAGCTTTACTCATTGTCCACTTTAAAAATATTGGATATGTTGTAATGAATATACCATGGTCTGGTTTGAGCCAAGCTCCCCGTGTTGATTTCAACACTTTAAGTGGATCCTTTGCAGAAGATTTTCTCCAATAAAATATGTTTTTGGATTTATTGACAGTTTTTGCCACAGATTATGGATCCAAATAAAATAAAAACTTTTTTTTTCAGGGTAGCAATAATTAAACTCACAACTTTCTTCTAGTTCTTAAACACTTCCTCCTCCCCCACCCCACCCCATTATCATGATACCAATTCTACCTTGAAAACCTGGTTAGACCACAGTATGCACAGTGGTGCAGATGGGAACTGGAAACACAGGGAATCCAGGACAGATGAACCCCTCAGGATCAGTGGTGAGAGTGGTGATACCGGGAGGGAGGAGTGGGTAGGAAGTGGGAGCTGATCACAAGGATCTACATATAACCTCCTCCCTGTGGGATGGACAACAGAAAAGTGGGTGAAGGGAGATGATGGATTGTGTAAGATATAACAAAGTAATATTAATTTATAAATTATCAAGTGTTCATAAGGGAGGGGGGAACAGGGAAGGAGGGGAAAATGAACAGCTGATGCCAAGGGAAAAAATCATATCATTGTGAATGAGGGGGAGTTTGGAGTGGAGACCCAGACCCATATGATTGTGATTGGTTCCCTCTTTCTATCCCACCTTCCCCTTATCCTCATGGTATCGCTACTCTCATTATTTGTCCTGACGGGTTTATCTCTCCTGGATTCCCTGTGTTTCCAGTTCTTATCCGTACCAGTGTACATCCTCTGGTCTAGCCAGGTTTCAAAGGTAGAATTGGGATCATGGTAGTAGGGGGGAGGAACAATAAAGAGCTAGATGAAAGTTGTATGTTTCTTCAGTGGTATACTGCATACTGACTGGCTGCTTTCCTCTCACAACCCTCTGTAAGGGGATGTCCAGTTGCCTACAGATGGATCTTGGGTCTCCACTCCGAACTCCCCCTCATTCACAATGATATGATTTTCCCCCTTTGATTTCTGATGCCTGATTCCATTGACAACTTGTGATCACACAGGTTGTTGTGCTTCTTCCATGTGGGCTTTATTGCTTCTGAGCTAGATGGCAGCTTGTTTATCTTCAAGCCTTTGAGATGCCTGACGTTATATCTTCTGATACCCAGTCATCTTAAGCTTTCTTTACCACATTTGCTTATATACCGCTTTGTCTTCAGTGATCTTGTCAGGAAGGTGAGCATCATGGAATGCCAGTTTAACAGAACAAAATGTTCTGGCATTGAGTAGAAGCCCAATGTCCATCTGCTAATTTAATACTAAAACTATAAATATATGCACATCATCATATATAAACATATTTACATGTATACATGTCTGTATTTAGATATCTCTAAATGTCCTTTGCCTCCTAGTTATTTGCTCTATTTTCTATTCCTTTCCTCATGTCCCACTCTCATTCTCAGACTTCATTTGGGTTTCAGTAATTCCTCTTAGTTACTTTGCTCTTTGTCAAGGCCTACCTGGTCTCCCATTCCCTCCTTGCCATTGATTTTGGTTCCTTTGCCCCTGCATTTGTTAACACATATTTCCTTTCCCCCAAATCCCCCTCTCCCAGATACCCCCGGAACTGCCAGTTCCATTGTTTTTTCCTCCAGATTCTTTGTCCTACCTACCTTATCTAGGTAGACATACATAGATAATAATATGCACAAAAAATAAGACAGTACAAAGCAAAGCAACAAAAGAAACGAAATAACAAAAAGAAAAGCCTGTAAATCAGCAGTTCTCAACTTGTGGGTCGTGACTCCTTGGGGGGGGGGGGGATCGAACGACACTGCCACAGGAGTCGCCCAATTCACAACACTAGCAAAACTATAGTTATGAAGTAGCAACAAAAATAATTCTATGGCTTGGGGGGGGGGGTCACCACAACATGAGAAACTGTATTAGAGGGTCGTGGCATTAGGAAGGTTGAGAACCACTGCTGTAAATAGTTCAAGGTCTGTTTGTTGACCTTTAGGAGTGTTTTCTGGTGGAGTGTGATGAGGTGCCACTCCTGGCCCCAAAGTCTATTTTTTATATTCCCTTGGGACTCAATGTTCTGCTCCCCTTGTTGTTCTGTCACACACCTTTAGTGTTTTGCCTCGGTGTGGTGGGGTCAGATTGGACACAATTCCCAGTGTCTCCAGTGTTGTTCCCCATCATGCTATGGGTCAGTGAAGGATGTTGTGCCGTGTAGTGGGGCCAGCCCTATGGACCTCTCTATGCATTGGCTGCTCTGAGCTGGAATATCGTCCTCAGGACTTGGTGGCCCAGCATGTGCCCTGCTCTCCCTTGCACCTCCTTCCTTTGCACCTGTGTGCTCTGATGAGACATGTCCCTTTCCCTGAGCTGTAGTTTCAGTGTGGTCCTCTGAAGTACATTCTTCTTGGCGGGGGGGGGGGGGGAGACTGTCCAGGTAGTTGGGATTGTGGCCCGCCCCTCAAACCTCTCTATTGGTTCCCTTCTTCATGCTAGTATGTTTCATTCGTGTCATGGAGCACCGGGCTGAAGTCTGGCCCCTCTTTCCCTGTGGAGATAAACAATACCCTCCCCTTTGGTGGGTTAGTACCCCGTTGTCCTTTTTTTTTCCCCTTTGCCCTCTCATTTTGAATTGGCTTCCATATGTATCCCTAGATTTGGTCTGACCCCTGCCATACTACCTAGACCTTGCCCAGGAATGTTTGTATACACTAGCTTTTCCCCTATGCCACTTGTGCATAAATAAAAATCTTGATTTAAAATTATGCTCAAACTATTAGGAATGCTCTTTATTGGTTCAGTTGTAAGAATTTAATTTTCTTTGTTCTGTTTTTGAATCAATACTCAAGGCTATAGTCTGGGATCTTCCTTAGTAATCTCTTTACATTCTATTAACTTTAATCAAGAAATACTTCTTTGTCATATGTTATTAATTTGATTTTCTTCCATCTTGATACCATGTTTTTTATTATGCCTAGTTTTCCAGATTTAAAAAAATAGTATCTTTACTGATTTTAAATTACCCAACAACATCCCATTATTCTGTTTGAATAGCTTGCACTATTTTTCACATTAAGGATGCTTATAAGTGCCAAAAGACAGACCAGCATTTTTATGGTATTATCTTACTAGATCATATATAACAACCATCTGATATCACCACAAATTTCAGAAGTTCTACATCCATCTTGGATTCCTGGCAGTTCCGTTGATCTGGAATTAAAGGTGTCTCTGAGTTATTTTAGCATCATTTTATATTTGTGTCATAATGATAATAGTTTTAAAATTTGAGAGTTAATTTAAATGTCTCTTTTGTAGAATTCACATTAATATGCACATCGACCAGTCTGCAGACAAGTACTTGTTTTCCAAATTTGGGAACATAGACAATTCCCAATGTGTTTGTTTAATCATATTAATTAATATTCAGTCAGTTATTGAAACATTGTTTATCCATAATACTGTACAGTACATTTGAATTTTTATGCAATTTGTTTCTTTCTTTCTTTCTTTTGTTTTTAAAGAACAGTTTCCCTTTTTTTTCAGGTTTGTTTCCCTTCAGCTTCTAATCTTTGCTTAGGCTTTGGAGATGGTCGTCGGACTGTACCTGTAGGTGTAAAATGGGGTGGGAAGGTTTAGACTTCATGTGAAGGTTCTGGGATTCAAGTCACTGGTTCCTGACAACCTTGCTGTGAGTAGCACAACTCACAAAATAACATGACTTCCCATACAGCTTGGGAAGCATATATGCACTAAGGCATTCGCTATGGAAATGTCTCTGAAGGCTGTGGTCTACATTGTTCTCTATTACAAAGTTCTTCATGGCCTGGTCTCTGGGCTCACAGCAGGCACAGTTCATGCAGCAAATAGTGTGTCTGCAGCCAGTGGCTTTCTTGGCATGACCATTGTTATGTCTTTCCTTTTTCATCTCTGAAGAGAGGATGTGAGAGAAAGGGCAGTCCCAGCTCCTTCATTTGTTGATGTCATGATAGCTCCTCAAATGGTTGATAAAAGCCCTAAAACAAACAAGTTTCCAGTCTTCAGTATCTCTAGTTAATATTTCCAAATTAACTTGTTTTTAAACTATATATTCAATTATTTGCTATGGAAGGTGTTGCTCCACACCCACACACAGAAAAAATATAATGTAGACGATGGTGTTTATAGTAGAGAGTTTCTATCATAAACTATTACTATAGGATACAGATGGACATTGGACAGTCCAAATGGGCAGTGATGTTTGCTATGTAATCAACTGGCGGACGTGTCACAAAGTTAGTAGAAAAGAGAATTAAAGGTAATGGAAGTTTTGCGCACAAATTCTGAATGGTGTTCATATTGGTAAGTCTATGAGATGAATTGAAATCTTTGGAGAAGTGAATGTAGATGGTTCGAGAATGACAATAATGACAAAACCCAAAGGTAGACTTTATGGAACACACAACCATTTGTCAAATCCTTATCAAATGAAAGTTGATCAGAACTTTAAGCTGCATCTTTCTTTTCACACATGTTTGAATGCTTAATCCTCAGATGAAGCTGAATATGTGGACTGATTTTGGACTCAGTGACTGGTGAGGGTGAGGCCGTGGATTTTACCACTGAAGGATGGGCACTGCTGGGTGTTTCTCAGAAGCAACTCTACAGAGATGTGATGGTGGAGACCTTCAAGAACTTAGTGATAGTAGGTATGAATAGCTTATTTCAAATTAATGCATTATTTACCAAATACAGGTGATTGTTGCCTCCGTCACTGGGATAAGGGATAGGGATACCTGGTTAAATATGACAATAAAGTTAATTTTATCTCAGTTCTGATTATATCCAAAGTTTCCCATGATCACAAATCTCTACATATTACAGTCTGCCACTACTCTGTCAGTTTTGCACAATATTAAACTTCCATGATTTTATTATGGAAGCTACACAAGTATTTCAAATACTAGCAGTATTGCCCATGCTAAACAGGTATCTGTGCAACTGTGCAACTTCCCAACTGAGCAGACTTGTAGTAAGGAAGAAGTGTTCCACTTCTGGAATATAAGCCACTGGTAAACACCGAATCATAATGGAACATTCTCTGATACAGTGACAGAAGAAGAGCCCCATGCAGTTAAAAATATCCAAAATCTCATTTTTCACCCACAGACCAGGATGTCAATATCAAATTTCTGATGTTCCAGTTACCAGCACAATGTGTACCACCTATGTAACCATAGTATTAGTGCATTTATTAAATGTTTGAAAGGGAAAAAGTAATTTATTTTGCAAATTATTCACACCTGCATACTTTTTGAAATCTTGAAAAATCAAAGTATTGAAACAGCTTCAGGGAAATGTTAATAGGACTTTTTTTTCTGTCAGGAGCAGTATGCTGGTAAAATCTATTTTGTTCTCTCAGAGTAGTAAGAGAAATGTCATGGGAGAGGGCAGAAAATTCATTCAGGATCATTGTGTCACGAAAGCATTGACCAACTCTTTATGGAAGAAATTTTACTTGATAAATTTGTAAGTAAAAGTCTCAATTGCCCAAGAACATTCTGCACAAATACCTGCCCTTGCGTTTTCATTAATTTTAGACATTACTACAACACCTGTGTTCATGAAAGAAAACCACATTCATCTTTAGTGTTACATCTGCCCTGTGCACCATAGCTTTTTAATTTGCTCTTCTAATTATAAACTACATATGTTACTGTTGTTGTTAATCTTCAAGGATGCTTAATTGCTAATTTCTCTTTGAACATGGTTAAAACATCAAAAAATATTTACACGACAAAGTATTTCTTGTCTCATAGCTACTTCTTGTCTGTGTATAATGCTGTTCTTTTTGTTTCCTACTGTGAACTTCAATATGCATAATTGGTTCTGCTTCTCATATGTTAATGATTAAGAAAAAACTAACCACTGAAAATGTAATGGTAAGATTCTTGAAAAATGATACAAGTACCTCCATATTACAAAAAATCTGTAAGTTTCTTGGAAGTGTAAAGCAAGATAACAAGAACCCACTTTTGAGGTGAGTGTAATTTATTTGAGAGAGAGCAATGCTCCAGATTTTAGTTGGAAGGATATATTATGTTATTTAAGTACATGTATGAGGAAAGAGACCGAAGCGAGCATTTTGACATTTTAAGTACATGTAGAGTAGATGATTAAGTACTCATCTAATAGCAAAATGAGGCAATTCAGAACCTGCCAGTGCCTCTAAAGAATCAATCCTTTGGTGATCTCCTTCTTTAATACTTACAGATAAGCCGCTCAGAGCCAAAATTGTCTTATCATCTTATAATACCCTGTCTTTACATGTACATGTAGGAATATGCTGTTTATATATATAAATATGTAAAAATATAAATGATATAAAATAAATATCTGTGCATAATCAACACACTGTCTACACATATAGATCACCTCATATTAAGTTGGTGATCAACGTTCTTTTCACCAGCACTATGACTTAGTAGCCAACACCTAATTCACCTGGTGTAGTGGTGAAGGAAAAAAAAAGTCACTTTTCATCATTAGTGTTACATCTGCATTGTGTCCCGTAGTTTTTAATTTGATCTTCTAATTAGAAACTGTACACATTATTGTTAGTGATAAACTTCTAAGATGTGTTTAATTGCCAATTGCTCTTTGAATATTGCCTGCTAACCACAAGTTTGGCAGTTCTAAACCACCACCTGTTCCAAGGGAGAAACCTAAGGCCTTGTACTGCATTGAAAAGCTATCATCTCAGAAAACTACGGGTAAATTTTTACATGCACCTGAAGTGTTGAACTGAGTCATAATCCACTCAAAGTGAATTTTGAGACATAGTTGGTACATCAACAAACCAAAATCCATGAAAAAATAGAAATTATTCCAGAAAACATTTAATTCCATCTCATGTTATTGTAGATGAAAATAAATGTATGTTTGTATATATGCATATGCAGTCACAGAAACATAAGGCTTGTGGTGCATGATATTAAGCATTTCATTGCTAACTGAAAGGAGAGTGGTTCTAACACATCGGCCACACATTATGAGAAATACGATATTATTGTTCTGATAAAAATTAATATTCCTATCTACCTTATAGCGTCACAATGAGTAGAATGACTAAATTACCGCTTATATCTCTATCCATATATCTATTAGAATATAATATAAAAGCATATGCATTACAAATATGGTTGCATATACAAATGTATAACCTATACATATATTAATTCAATTACCAAAATTATGACTAAAGAAATGGCACTCAATATAAAGTGTCAACATTTATTTTAATAGTACACTTAAAATATTTATTGCAGATATATAGTTTTAATCCCTGTGAATTACTTTTAAATATTTAAATATATTTCTCATATGCCCACTTATATAATTTCTCCATATTTTATTAACTCACCAACCATTATGATTGTATCTGATATTTAAATTTATGATTTGTTAGATAATTGAGATAAATTGTGTATGTTTACTATCTATGGGCATAATAAAATGGTAAAAACCTTCTTTTTACCTGCTTGTTTTAGTAGAAAGTATTTGCCCTTGATATCCTCTAGAATATATGAAGTAAATACGATTCATGAGCTCTCCAGTCAAATTGGAATTCTTCCTGAATTAAAAAGAACAGAACACTTATATCCCATGGAACATCTTTGGGATGGAAAATCATTCAAGCATTTACCTTCACTACAGCATAACAAGCAATTTCATACTCAGTTCAATGCTGACAAGTTTAACAAAAATGGAAAAAACAATATGAACATTACAATAGAATTTCTAAAAGAAAGCAAAGGTGACAATAAATAATATAGAAAACTCCATGGAGATCCGTCAACACTCACGGATGATATTGAAATTTTCAATGGAGCTCAATCTCATGAATGCAAGCACTGTGGGAAGGCTTTTACTCAAGACACATGTGTCATTCAACATTTGAAAACTCACAGCAGAGGAATGTGGCAAAGCTTTTCTTAGAGCCTCAGTTCATACTAGACATATGCGAGTTTACACTGGAAGTAGGCCTTATAAACGTAAAGACTGAGAAAAAACTTTTACTAGATCTGCTAGCTTTACACAACATATGAGAATTCACAGTGGGGAGAGGCCTTATGAGTGTAAGGAATACAAGAGAACATTTACTCAATCCACAAACCTCAAAATACATATGAGTATTCACAGTGGGCAGAGGTTTTATGAGTGTAAGGAATGTGGAAATGCCTTTAATAATTCCTCAGAACTCAATCAACATATGAGAATTCATAGTGGAGAGAAGACATTATTACAGTAATGAATGTAGGAACTAATTTATTCAATACTCACACCTCATTAACCATATAACAACTCAAAGTAAAGGGAAGACTTATGAATGTAAGGAACATAGTAACAGATTTAGGAATGTAAGGAATGTAGTAACAGATTTAGTGAATCCAAAAACTTCACTGTACATATGAAAAACCCATATTGCAGAGAAGCATTAGGAATTATGACAAAGCTTTATAACTCTTTAGTAGTGTGTGCGCTCAATTTTCTCATCTGCTGACTTCTATAGATGCAACATAAATTTTATGGATCATTAATTTTATTTATATACAAATATTTTTATGACCTCACCAATATATAGGAATTTGGTAATGTTTTATACACTATTTTCTAAAATTTTATTAAAGAATATATTAATAATCCTGTACCACTATTTTCTGAACATATATACTTTTATATGAATAAATACTTGTGGGGATCTAGCTGTCATATGGTATGTGTATTTATAACAAGTTAATATCAACTCGTTTTTAAGTAACTGTGAAATTCTGTGATCCAATTAGTAGTGTTTCAATGTAGTTTCTGCTGGAATCACACAGGCTACTTTCTGGATGAACTCAAAGTACTATTTTTGTTAGTGGTACCAGGAAAGGGCATTCTGGAGGTGAATCACTGTACAAAAACACCATATATGTTGAGGTGATGAATTTGTCTATAGCAATCAACTAGAACAAAGTCCAACATGCTTTAAGGTGTCAAAGACCCCACAGACAGCCTGGTCTCAATCTAGGACACAAGAGTTTTCTTTTGTTTTCCCAAGAAGAAAATATGACTTTTCATGATCCATGTAAATGATGTGGCTGCTAATCCTAGAAAACATGGTTACTGATTGATAGCATGTCCAATGCACTGTTACTGGTAAAAAACAGACTTGGACATGTGCTTCTGAGCCAGTGGGTCACAGTAATCAGCCTTGTATATTTCACTTGACTACCATGTCTAAAGTAATTTTTATCTTCTTTGCACCAGTTTAAGTCTTTTTATGCCCAAACAGTAATCACAGTGACTAATACTGGATAATTGGAATGAAAGATTTCTTTTGTTTTGTTTTTAATCATTTTATCATA
Source organism: Tenrec ecaudatus (assembly GCF_050624435.1). Lineage (NCBI taxonomy): Eukaryota > Metazoa > Chordata > Mammalia > Afrosoricida > Tenrecidae > Tenrec > Tenrec ecaudatus. The sequence goes on from NW_027459645.1 coordinate 43,941, forward strand.
CAACTCTTATCACAACCCATACATATATCAATCGCGTAAAGCACATCTGTACATGCATTGCCCTCATCATTCTCAAAACATTTTTTCTCCACTTAAGCCACTGGCATCAGTTCATCTCCCCCACCTCCACTCCCCCCACCCTCTTGAACCCTCGATAATTTAAAAATTATTTTGTCATATCTTACACTGTCCAACGTCTCCTTTCACCCACTTTTCTGTTGTCTGTCCCCCATGGAGGAGGTTATATATAGATCCTTGCAATCGGTTCTCCCTTTCCACCCCTTCCTCCCTCCACCCTCCCAGTATTGCCACTCGTAGCACTGGCCCTGAAGGTATCATCCACCCTGGATTCCCTGTGTTTCCAGTACCGAACTGTACCAGTGTACATCCTTTTGTCTAGCCAGATTTGTAAGGTAGAATTGGGATCAGGATAGTTGCGGGGTAGAAAGCATTTAGGAACTAGAAGGAAGTTGTATGTTTCATTTTTGCTACATTGAAACCTAACTGGCTCATCTCATTCCTGCGGCCCTTCTGTAAGGGAATCTCCAATTGCCTGCAGATGGACTTTGGGTCGCCACTACGCACAGCACAGCCCCTTATTCACAATGATATGATTGTTTGTTCTGAGGATACCTGATACCTGATCCCTTTGACACCTCAGGACCACACAGGCTGGTGTGCTCCTTCCATGTAGGCTTTGTTGCTTCTGAGCTAGATGGCCACTTTTTTACCTTCAAGCCTTTAAGACCCCAGACCCTATATCTTTTGATAATCAGGCACCCTCAGCTTTCTTCACCACATTTGCTTATGCACCAACTTTGTCTTTGGCGATTATGCCAGGAAGGTGAGCATCATGAAATGCCAGTTTAATAGAACAAAATACTCTTGCATTGAGGGGGAACTTGAGTGGAGCCCCAATGGAATGAAAGATTTCTTATCCAACTGGGCATACTCAGGAATCTTGACTCCTCCTTCAAGATCCTGACTTCATTTTGTTTTCAATTTATTAGGTCTGATCTCGGCCCAACATTTTTGTATCTTCACTTCCACTTAGTTCATGGTTAATTGAGTTTATTTTTTAATGAGGAGGGTGCCATTTTATCACCTGGGGTTTCTCCAACCTAAACTTTCAAAATATTAAGGTCCAGTCTCCTGAAGGACAAATCACAGATCTTTTTTATTCAGGGAGTTTCCTGATATTTGTATATTTTTCATTTAGTCATTTTATGTTCTGGTGAATGCCAGGTATAGGTTTTTGTGTATGTGTGTAATTTATTGACATTTGCTCATTTCTCTTAGTTCAAAAATATCAGGTTAAGAAGTTTATTTATCTGAGATAAAAGACATACGTTTAAATTCATATTTTTGATGAGGAAATTCTCCACTCAGAATTCTTTTCAAATGATTGAATTTCAGGGGAAAACATGGCTGCCTGAAAGACTCTTTTAGCAAACTCAACCAATCTCAGTCAGAATATAACTATAACATATATTATTTTTATTCTCTTTTTAAAAAACTTTAATCTCCCACCCCGCCCAGATAACCCAGAACTTCATATAACAGCAAGTCCTTCAACTTGGCAACTAACCAGTGCTGCCATTTACCTCTTAATGACCTCCCCCTGATTAGAAGCGCCCCTTCCCCACCACTAAAACCTCAAGCCTCCATTCCTACTGGACCTCCATTTCCTTTCTGGGACCCCTGCATTGATGATGGCTATTTGGTGTGACACAGAAACCCAATGCCTCTCCACTATGTCCCATGTGACACTGACACTTAAAGCTGCTAAACAGAGTGTCGCCCCCCCCCAAAAAAAAGGGGGTCGCTTTCTTATAAACACAGTAACATTGATCTGTTGCGCTCTTCGTGTACTATATAGGGAATTGATATGTTAATCTTTTAGATTACTTACTAGATATACTCTATCTATACCACATTCACCACTACCTCAAGACACACCCCTCATTTTCTCAGTGACACCCTTTCACATAAACAATCAAGTACTAGAATACCTCTTGAAATTCCCTTTTCTAATTTATAAAAAAAAACATTATACTTAGTCAGAAGACCACTTATGATTATAACATCGCTTAAACCCTACCCTTGTGCTAATATATCCTATTCTCTGTACCTACTCATCTATTAAGATTTCTTCATCTCTGCTCAACAATATTTAGTTATCTGTTATTCTCCTCTAACTCAAAGATCCAGCACCACATGACCTCAACACAGCCCTCAACCCTGCATACTACCTATATTTGAAGTAATATGCCACAACAATAATAAACTTCCATACTTAAGTAGCTTTATAATATATATATGTGTGTATATATGTATGTATATGCACCACATCTGGTATTTATATCTCTGGTTGTCCTACATTTGGCATGAGTGTATTCCTATGTCTATTCAGAATCTGTGAAGATTTACTCAGTAGAAATGGGTATCCAGAGAGGATGTACTGGTTACCCTCTTTATATTTCCCATATCACCATGTTTGAAGCTTAGCTTTGCATATCTTTCCCACCAGTGATGCCTTATTGTTGTGTCACTGGTTGCACAGTGCATCTCAGTGCTTGGGCAGCTATATCATGATGCTTCTTTGGTAACCCCAGTGGAGTAGGGAATTTAGCCCTAGTGGTGCTTTGACAGAAATGTTTGATAGCTAAGGACATGGTCTGTGTGCTACTCCTACCAGTTACTTCACTGGGAAGGACAATGATACGTTTACAGCCTGAGAAACCATGAAAGGGGCAGCTACCTAGGGTGCTGAATGAACTCCATGAGAGGGGTCTGTGTGGGGTCGTATCAACAGTTATACTCTGGGCTCCAAACAGAAAGACAGCGCTTGAACACAGGTCTGCTTTGCATTGTTTGAATGACATTCCAGAGCACATTCACCATGCCTTACTCACCATAATCAGGGTGTCATAATTCTGAGGTCTTGTTCACCCTCTATCTTTTTGCCTTCACTGCCTTTGCAGTTGGTCTCTGGCATGCTTTCCCTGATGCAAATCTCATTTCCCTGAGGTGCGTCTTCTCTGTGTCAGCTTGGTCAGGCCGTGATACTCAGTAGATTGGCAATCATGCTACCTTGTAAATTTGAAGCCCTTGTTGTGTGAAGGCTTATTTGTTGGTCTGTGATCCCAAATTACTCTAGCAAAGAAGATGAGACTGCTACCATTGAGATTTAGCGCATTGGAAGTCCTAGAGAAGAGATCTTCTCAGTCGTACATGGGAGATGTGAGTGAATATAGAGCCAATAGAAGGGTGTTAATTTTTCTTATATATTATGGATATTGTCTTCCATTTGTATAAGTCCACCAGGGTGAGCTTATGTGATAAACCATGTCACAAATGTAGGTTGGAATACCAACCCTTTATCCAGTAAAGGACTAACACCTCTGGTTGGATGTCACCCTGATGGATGCCCTGCACGGTCTTTTATTTTATCTGTTAGCTAGGACATGTGTTAGTAAGCTTGTATGCACTTTCTCAAAGTACACAAGGAATGAGGGAGCAGAATAAGCACTAAGTTCTCATAACAAATGGCCTTACCCGGAAACTCAAGGTGTTGGTCCTTGAGAATGATTTGTCTTCACTTTCGGCAGTCCATGGTGCTGTCAATGTTTTCTGCCATTACTATATTCTAACACTTTGATTCTTCTTCAGTCTTCCTTTCTATGCACTGAAGAATGTATAACTTTCACATTCCTTGGTCACAGGAAATTGAAAATACTGTCTGCACACTTCTTTAATTTCCTTTTCTCAATTGTGTTTTAAATATATTACATGCCCTAAATCAATGACACTACAAGCAGAAGAATCATATGCTCCAAGGGGATGATTGATAAAGTTATCTGCATTAAAGTAAAAAAAAATCTGGAAGGTGAGAAGAGGTGAATAGAAAACACAGAGTTAGGGGTGGATGTGGGGGTCACACTTAACCTTAGCTCAATCTAAGAACCATTAGTTCTTATGACATTGCCCTGATCAGTATGTGCCCTTTTGAAGGAACCACAGGTGTGGGTGCTACAGCAAAGTGTGGTGAAGAAATGAGATGGTATCTTGCTCTCAGAAAGAATGGTGTCTGGGGTCTTAAGCTTTGTTTTTAAACAAGCAGTCATCTCAGTGTAACGTCAACTAAGTCCACATGGAGAAGAACACCAACATGCTGATCAAAGGATTGCCAATAGTCACATTCAAATCTAAGGAGAGAATTGTATCAGAGTTTAATTTTTTAACTCTGATTTTGAGAAGGCTGTGGATGACATTTGAAGGCCAAATACATTTGCGGGTTCTACACAAGGAATAAGCTTCTGGTGATTTCTCTCTGACCATAAATAAGGGATGGGAATAACCTGGTTATCAGACAGAGTATTAGAGAGATGATTATAGCAGATTGAAATAAAAAATCTGACTTGAAAGTTAAAAACTTGTTATTTGATCTCCCTATTGATACACTTTCACCTTAATCTTGTTTTTTAATACTTTCTGGTTTTGGTTTCCAAATTGAGTTTATTTCTTTACTGTTGTTGTTATTGTTGACAGCCTTCTGAGACTGTTATGGATCTTTCTATACAGATTTGGTATATAGAACCCAGTGTGGGTGACTCTATAGAAACTATAGCTACATTAAGGGTTCCTGGTGGGAGATAATGAGGAGTTGCTATCAAGAAATTTAAGCAAAAACAAACAAACAAAAAAGAAATATAAGCCAAAAGAAAATGTTTGAAACTGATAGTCATTTGCATGACAAGATACAACTATTGAATGATGTGATATCTGGATTAGTTCTCAAAATGGTTTGAGGAAAAAGAAAGAATCAGAAAATTCCAAGGCTTCTGCAGGCATACTTTAAAATCCTCAAGGTAACATCTTTGCTTTTCAACACTTTTTTTGGTTGCATTTCCAACTCTTTATTTTAGTTTTGTTTAAATGCATTTTATTTTTAGACAACCTACACGACATTTTTTGTGTTTTTTTCTTAAACAAAAAAAAAGCCTCTGCTCCAAAAAATCAAAGTCACCGCTCCAAGTCAAGGTCACAAGTCGACGCAGAGCTCATGATGGCATCAGTTCCGTTTGTCTCGGTCCTGGTGTCGTGTGGGCGGACCGCAGACAGCTAGGAGGAGGGGCGGTCGGGCGGTCGGTCGTGCGTTGCCCACTGTCAGCACTTCTCCATCTCTAAGCCGTCTTTGAAGAAGATCATGTACGGGGTCCCGCCGCCCTCGCGGTAGTCCAGCAGGGCCACCATGCCGTTGGGAATCGTGTTCTTGCCCTGAAAGAACTGGTACTTCTTGAAATTGGCGAGGATGTGCTTGATCTACTCGGCAGCCCCGGTCATAAAGGGCTTCATGCGTTCCGGCTTCCGCTCCTCCAGCTTGCCTTTGAGGGATTTCATGTAGTCCTTGATGTACCTCTTGTAGGCCTCCTTGGTGAAGCTGGTCTCCTGCAAGTGATGGTTCATGACGATGTCCACGTCGGTGACCACCTTGTGCTCGGGCCCGTCGCCCTCGGGGCCTTCGGCGGACGCGTTGCCGCCGATGAGCGCGTCATAGATGTGGCCTTGGGCCCTGCGGACCATGGTGCCCTCCACTTCCAGACACAGCCCGCCCGTGATCTCCCAGATCTTGTACACGTCAGAGAACAGCTCATCTCGGCTGATGAGGTCCCGGTAGATGATCATGACGGTGGCGAGAGGTCGGTGGCTGCGCTGGCTTCAGGCAGCTCAGAGCTCCAAGAGGACAGCGCTGAAGGGAGCGAAAGTTACAGTTGGCGCTGGGGGAGGGGCGGCCGGCGCAAGGGGAGGGGCATCTGGCAGAAGGGGCGGGGTGCTTTTCAACACTTTCAAGATGTCTTTTGAAGCAGATTTATCTACTGTCATGGTTCACTTGATCTCTTGACTTCTGCTTCCATGGGCACTTATTGTGCATGCAAGCAAGATGTAATCATTGACAATCCCAATATGTTCTAAAATTCTCATTATGCTATGTATTGGTCCAGTCACATAAAATGTAACTTTCTACCCACCCCAATGGGAAGAGAATGACTTTCTGTTTGTGAAAGCCTTACAAGTGTTGTATTTATTTCTTTCATAATGAGCATGTGTAACAGAAAGCATACAAGTCTACTTTTGGGGTGAACTGGGTGTAATCTATATTGAATTTTGAAGATATGGATTTACTTGCTGTATTCAATATAAACAGGGCAAACAGATTGGTATGTACTGCTCACTCTCTATCTCTTTAAAAGCTCAGTACCTATCCGGGGCCCTCATTGTGTTTAAATATTTTAATTATATGCAGAGGCTCATTATCTGTATCAACTTTCTGGGGTCATAATTCTTTGTAGTAATTACGTAATGATGTCAGTTTTAGAGTCTGGTCGAGTAGTATGCTCAGTGGGTCTATTAATCAAGAGATGGTGGCTTCAAACTCACCAAGTTTCCAATTGAGAAAGGTGAGAAGTTTGCTCCCATAAAGACATATTTTAGTTTTTATCAAAGTACCTGATACTTTCTCTTGAGTGGAAATGGAATGGTCCACGTGTACTTTATAGGAGAAATATGTGGTTTTTCTAATCCCAGAAAGAATTACAGTCATAAAAACTCACAGGGGCAGTTCTACCTTGTCCTAAATAGTTATTAGTCTGCTCTGATGCAATGGCAGTGAGAATATTTTTACTCTTATTCTGGATTATGGTATATAATGAAAACATTTTCAGTTGCCTGCAGGGATGTGGGTGATTTTTCTGTTTTCCTGATAGTAGGACATGCAATAGGGCCAGTAGTTTGGGGATCCTATTATGGACAGCATTGAGGGAACTAGGGAGCAATTCTAGTCTGTCCAATGATTGGCTATGAGGGGGAATGGACACAGTGTTACTGGGCTTGATTTATTTTATGTTGATGATATAAAATGAAACTCTGATGGATCAGTTGTGATGGTATCATGTGTGAAGACATTCCATGGTAAAGGGATTCAGGCTGTTTGGTAAATCCTTTACTCCCTTCATAAGCTTTCTGAGATAAAGGTAAAGGGATTATCCTGAGGTATAGCAGCACAGCCTTTCATCTATGAAAGCATTATAGAGAATTGAAAAGAGAGATGTAGGACCTGACTAAAGCAAGAAAGGAGACCTGGATCAGAGTTCTTCTGTGGACCAGCAGTCCCTACACAGTGAACCTCCTAGATCCAAGGTAATGTTGAAGCACACATACACATACACAGTGCTATCTAAAGCAAGTTAATCCCACAGATAGTCCAAGCAGACAAGGAACTTGCCCCAGAAGCAACAGAATAAGAGAGGCTTAACCTATGGCTGATAGGCTACGTAACATAAGCCACAGAATTCTACCCACCTAATTTATAAGAAAATACACTTTAAACGGAAAACCCCCCAATTAGTGATGATTCCTTCAAAACACACTTAAAAACTAAGAAAATGTGCTGGACTCTTCTTCAGAGCTCAACACTGAACACATCTGGTTGGATGCCATTTTTGGAAGGGTATTGCCCATCCCTCTTCCCTTTCACGTTCTTCAATGTTATTGAAATCACTTGGATTTATGGAACAGTCGGTTTTTTGTAATGGGTTAGGTTCTTTATCGGCTTGCTTGGCCAGGATTCTCAGAAGGTTAACGATTACGATAATGTCAGCCTAGGTGACAAGTAATGCCATCACATCCATGAAGAGATTTTCTGTCAGCAGCCAGAAGTGGGAGGTGCTATCCTGGTGGGTGTGGTTTCCCCCAGTATAAATGTAAGTGGATTCTCTCTGTAAGCTGTGCAGATTTGGCCAGGTCCAGGGCCTCACCATACTTGTGCATCTCCAGACTTGAGACAGCATCTTGCCATATTTCCTACATAACTTGGATTCATCCTTCTGCATAGCCTGGGAGGATGCAGCCTACTGTCCCACGTTCCCATCTTGGATTCCTCTGGTACTCACCTACTTGAGTCAAGAGAGTGGTCCAGAATGATATCTGAGCCTTGAAAGCCTCTACAACTGTGAATTGAAAAGGTGAGTAGTGTGACTAGAATTTTTTTCTAAACATTTCTGACACGGTGTAATGGTGGCGGGATGGGATTAAAAGTGAGGCTTGCTTCTTTAGTAAAGGGCACAGTCTCTGACACTCATGGGGAAGCACTGATTCAATAACAGTCAGTGACTAAAGGTGCGGGGGCGAAGATTTCAGAGAATGGAGGTCACCCACCCACTTGGCCTTCCTTAAGGTCTGACCAGATGCAGCTTACCCTTCATGGGTCAGGATTCCTTTTGGAGAAGATTCGTCAGAATGAGCACAGGGACCCACTCAGCATCTTGGAGCTTCCCATCCAGAGTTATGTTGCAACATGAGGCTTCATCCATTGCCCCTCTGGAGCGGCTGTCCATAGAATTTTCCCACTGTTGTTCATGGCAGCTGTTGCCTGGAGATAGAGGGAGACAGTGAAAGTCATGGTGGAGTCCTGGCTCTTCATCTCGCTGCCCCTGGTTGTTCTAGTGACAAACTCACAGGACATCTTTTGCTTGTTAAAGACAATCTTCATATTCTAAGTTTCCAGAGCTGTTCAAGAACATTTGATATTTGGTTGTGTTTAGTTTACAGTGGCCCATGTTTGTCTGAGAATTGTGCCTCATAGTGTTTTCAAAGGTTATTTTTTTTCAAAAGTCAGTCACCAGATCTATCTGTTAAAGTGTCTCTGAGGAGAAAGGAACCATCTTCTCAGTTAGCTGCTAAACATTGTAACTCTTTGTGTTATTGGGGGTTCCAAGTTTAATTTCACATTTATTCAAGAGGGAAATTGACACCTTGTGTTGTATTTATTTTGGAGGATTTAAAGAATTTTTTAAATTATGGTAAATTCTTCCTTTTAAGCTTCTTGGGTTTGCGTTTGTATTTGTTTTGTTTCACTTTCTAGTAAAATTCTCTGACATTTAAGGAAAAGGCATTTCTTTTAGAATGCTGTTGTTGGTGTTGCTGAGATGACTACAAGGTGTGACATAAGTGTGGTTCAACTACAAGCCCAGGGAGATAACATAGAGCTAAATAAGAGACCGTCATAGTATTTTCACATTAGAATAGAGGCGTCTAACATACTAAGAATTGTGTAGGAAGATTTGCATTCTGGTGGTGAGAATAATTTTTTATATAATTCATGAATTCTATTTATGAATCATAAAATGTCTGTTATTGACAAGGTGTTTTAGGCTGTTCATGTTGTTAAGAGATATGGAATTGGTCCAGAATCCTACATACCCTCAGCACTGACTCATAGTTAGCCTATATGAAAATGGAGGAAATACTGGAAAATCCGTGGACATCCTCAAAATTGTAATGTTGAAATGAAATGCTGCAGTTATCATGTCACTCTAGCTTAATGAATTGGTTATACTAAGAAAGTGTTTATACTACACACTGCTATAAAGTCTTTGATGTAATCATTCAAATTGTTAATTTGGTCTTCAAATACCCAATTCTTTATAGGCCATTGTCTTCCTTGCAAAATGCTGACAGAGACCTGCTCTGATCTGCCTTGCAAGATGTTGATCTTAATTACAAGATGCAGGGGGGAAACCTGCCCAGATCTTCCTTGAAAGATATCGATTATCTGACTTGTAAGATGGTGACAGAAGACCTGACAAAAGTATTTCTTGCAAGATGTTATTAAGTTTCCTTGCAAGATGGTGGGAAAACATTCTCTTATCTGTCTTACAATATGTTGCTGATACTCTTTTTAAAAGGTGCTGATAGAAGACCTGGTCTGAGCTTCACGGATCTTTTTTGGAAGATGCTGATAGAGGACTGCTCTGATCTTCCTGGCAAGATGTTGCTGGTCTTCCTTGCAAATTGTGAGAGGAGACCTGTTCTGCTCTACCTTGCAAGATTTTGCTGAACTTCCTTGCAAGAAATTGATTGAGACCTGCAATGATCTTCCTTACAAGATATCGCTGGTCTTCCTTAAAGGGTGCTGATAGAAGACTTGCTCTGGTCTTCCTTGCCAAGATGTCGCTGATCTGCTTTGCAATATAGAAGACCTGCAATGATATTTCGTGCAAGATGCTGCTGATCTTCTTCAAAGAAGCTATTAGAAGACCTGCTCTGGTCATTCTTACAAAGATGTGGAAGATATTCCTTGGAAAATGCTGTGAGGAGACCCGCTCTGATCTTTGTTGAAAGATCATTAATTTTAAAATTATTTTTAATATCAGATTTTTATTTTGAAGAATGTTATTTAAAAATACTGGCCAATTAACGTGTCGTGCAAGTCCAAATGTTGACCCGTGTGGGTGTGTGTGTATGTGTGTCTGGTCTAAACCTGAGTTAGACAGAGGAGTCATGGCCAGGCAGGGCATAACTGACAGGCAGACACACAAACTCAGATGGTCCAAAGAAAAAACAGCATAATCCGGTGGTAGGCACAACATGCCAATAATATAGACCTAGAAGCAGCTGCTGCATGAGATGACCTGGAAAGCTTTTTCGCGCAGTACTCTTCCAGAAAATTGTTCCCAGCACGACTCCCAATGCACAGAGGGGAGGATCTATTTTGTGAGTGGGATCAATCTGATGTGCCCTTCCCTGAAAACGCCACTGATTTCCCTGCAAAATTCTGATAGAAGACATGCTCTGATCTGCCTTGCAAAATTTTGCAGATCTATCTATCAAGATGGTGGGAGAAGACCTGCCCAGATCTGGCTTGAAATACGTCATCAATCTGGCACTCAAGATGGTAAAAAAAGACCTACTATGGTGTTCCATAACAGGTCGCTAATCTTCTTTGCAAAATGCTGGAAGAACCTACTGTGATCACTTTTTCAAGATGTCGCTGATATCTCTTAATGATGATGAGAGAAGGCCCATTCTGATATTCCCTGATCTGCCTTGCAAGATGCTGATAGAAGATCTGCCATGATTTACCGTGCAAAATGTTGCAGCTGTTCCCTGCAAGTTGCCAGAACCAACCTGCTCTGTTCTGCCTTGCAAGTTTGTGCTGATCTTCCTTGGAAGATATCCCTGGTCTTCCTTAACAGGTGCTGAGAGAAGACCTTCTCTGATCTTCCTTTCAGGATGCTTCATATCTGCCTTGCTAGATGCTGATAGAAAACCTAGTAATATCTGCCATGCAACATTTTGCAGATTTCTTACCAAGATGCTGATACAATACTTGCTTGGACCTTCCTTGCAAGATATGCCTGGGATTCTGATTTTTCATGCATCATTTTGCTGAACTTCCTTGCAAGATGTGCCTGGCCTTCTGATTTGCGATGCAAGATATTGCTGATTTTCCTTGCAAGATGCTGATACAAGACCTGCTCTGATCTTCCTCTCAAGGAATCCATAATCTTGCTTTAGTTGTGCTGAGGAAAGACCCGCTCTGATCTTTCTGGCAAGATTTTGCTGATCTGCCTTGTAAGATGCTGACAGAAGACCTGCTCTGACTTGCCTTGCAAGATGTCGCCGATCTTCATTGGAAGATGTTGAGAGATAACCTGGTTTGATAGTCCATGCAAAATATCCCTCGTCTTCCTTAAATCGTGCTGAGATAAGACTTGTTCCAATCTTCTTGCAACACGCTTCTGATCTGCCTTGCAAGAAGGTGATGGAAGACGTGCTCGGATCTTCCTTGCAGATGTGGATCATCATGTTTGCCATATAGAAGACCTGTGCTGGCCTTGCTTGCAAAATGCTGCTGATCTTCCTTGGAAAATGCTGATAGGAGAGCTTCCCTGGTCTTCCTGGCCAAATGTGACTGATATTCCTTGCAAGATGCTGGGAGGAGACCTGGTCTAATCTACCTACCAAGATATTGCAGTTTCTCCATAGAAGATGCTGATAGAAGACCTGCACTAATCAACCTTGCAAGACATCAATGATATGCGTGGCAAGATAGCAGACCTGCTCTGATCTCCCTTGGATGTGGCTACTGATCATCCTTGTAAGATGCTGAGGGCAACCTGAGGGAGATGTTCCCAAGTGCGCATGCATCTCCTTCTTCAACGTGTCTGAGCCCAGTTCAGGCTTCAGAAGGCCTACAGGTGGGTGAAAAATTATCGCTCCTACTCTCTGGAAAATTTTGGGTATGTATGGATAGGGTTCACTTCTCCTTTTACTCTTTTAGGTTTGCTTCAAAAGGTTTGTGGGAAAAATAGGACTTTTATCAATATTTCAATATTGCACAACAAGACCCTGGCATAAGCAGAATGCTACGCCCTTAGAGAGACATGTGTGGGGGGGCCCTTAATGTGTGTGTGTGCTTGCACATCATATAGGGTTGTTTGCGTAGCATGGGTTTTAGCAAACACCTCAAGAGTCTGTCAACCAGTGGTGTAGGTCATGCAACCAATGTGGTACATTCTCATGTGCTTATTTACATATGTTTGTCAAACTCACCCTGCTCATAAGGAGTTCTGCATGCTGTCGACCTGCTCTGGCTCCTCTCTGGTGAAAAAGTTCACCTCTTCTTACTGCGGAATATTATGGGTGCTCTTTCATTGTTCAAAAGTTTCATGATTTTTTAATTATTAATTTTAACATCGGGTTTATATGCAGAATAATGTTTTTTAAAGATCCTGCTGGATGTTCCTGTTGGATGTACGCAATGTTGACTCCTGTGCGTGTGTATGTGTGTGTTTGTGTGAGTGTGTGCATGGGATTGCACATCACAAAAGAGTCTTTTTGTAGCGTAGGATTTACCAAACACCTTGGAAGTCAGTCTAGGTCAGGCAAACACTGTGGTACCTTCTGATATGCCAATTTACATGTCTTTATCAAATTGGTGCTGCTCCTAGGAGCAGTGCAGGCTGTCAAACAACTCAGGCTACTCAATGGCTAACAAATTCACCTCCTCCTGCTGTGCAATAATTCTGGGTCGGTTTCATATCTCACATGTCTCAGGATTTTCTTTAATTATTAATTATAAAATCAGATTTTTATGTTGAAGAATGTTATTTAAAGAAATTGGCCGATTATCTTGCCGTGAAATTCCAAATGTTAACTGGTGTGTGTGTGTGTGTGTGTGTGTGTGTGTGTGTGTGTGTGTGTGATTGTATGCTGTAATCCTGAGTGAGACAGATGACTGACGACCAGGCAGGGCTGTACCGACAGGCAGACATAGAAATACAGGTGGTAAAAAAAACACAACAAAAAACAAAGCCAAATCTGATGGTAGGCACAACGTGCTGATAATACAGTCCTAGAACCAGCTGCTGCATGAGATGACCTGCAAAGCTACTTCACACAGTACCCTTTCTGGAAAATGTTTGCAGCACCACTCCCTAACCCACAGATGATAGGATCTTCCTTGTGAGATGGGATCAATCTGATGTGCCCTTCCTTGAAAACGCCACTGATCTTCCCTGCAAAATGCTGATAGAAGACCTGCTCTGATCTGCCTTGCAAAACTGCTGATCTATCTAACAAGATGCTGGGAGAAGACCTGCCCAGATCTTCCTTGAAAGATGCCGTCGATCTGCCATGCAGGATAGTGACAAAAGACCTAATATGGTGTTCCTAGTAAGAGGTCGCTAATCTCCCTTGCAAGATGCTGGGAGAACTTCCTCTGAACTCTCTTTCGAGATGTCTTTCATATTTCTTAATGGTGCTGAAAGAAGTCCTACTCTGATCTTCCCTGATCTGCCTTGCAAGATACTGATAGAAGACTTGCCATGATCTCCCTTGCAAGATGCCGGAAGAAGCTGCTCTGAATTGTCTTTCAAGATGACCTTCATATTTCTTAAGGGTGCTTGTAGAAGGCCTACTCTGATCTTCCCTGATCTGCCCTGCAAGATGCTGATAGAAGACCAGACATGATATTCCTCCCAAGTTGCTGCAGCTCTTCCCTGCAGGTTGCCCATGAAAAACTGCTGTGAACTGCCTGGCAAGATATCTCTGGCCGCCCTTAACAGGTGCTGAGACAAGACCTGCTCTGATCTTCCATGCAAGTTATCCCTGGACTTCCTTTAGAGATGCTGAGGGAAAACCCGCTCTGATCTTTCTGGCAAGATTTTGTTGACCTGTCTTGCAAGATGCTGACAGAAGACCTGCTCTGATCTGCCACGCCAGATTTTACCGATCTTCTTACCAAGAGGCGGATACAACACTTGCTCTGATCTTCCTTGCAAGATGTGCCTGGCCTTCTGATCTGCCATGCAAGATATTGCTGATCTTCCTTGCAAGATGCTGATACAAGATCTGCTCTGATCTTCCTTGCAAGTAACCCCTGGCCTTCCTTTCGAGGTGCTGAGGGAAGACCCGCTCTGATCTTTCTGGCAAGGTTTTTTTTGATCTGCCTTGCAAGACGCTGACAGAAGACCTGTTCTGACCTGCCCTGCAAGATGTCGCCGATCTTCCTTGGAACACGCTGATAGATGATGTGGTGTGATATTCCACGCAAAATATCCCCCGTCTTCCTTAAATCGTGCCGAGATAGGACCTGTTGCGATCTTCTTGCAACAGGTCTGCCTTGCAAGATGGTGATGGACGACGTGATCTGCCTTGCAAGATGGTGATGGAAGACGTGCTCGGATCTTCCTTGCACATGTGGATCATCATGTTTGCCATATAGAAGACCTGCTCTGGTCTTCCTTGCAAAATGCTGCTGATCTTCCTTGGAAGATGCTGATAGGAGAGCTTCTCTCGTCTTTCTTGCCAAGACGTGCCAGATATTCCTTGCAAGATGCTGGGAGGAGACCTGGTCTAATCTACCTACCAAGATATTGCAGAGTCTCCATAGAAGATGCTGATAGAAGACCTGTGCCAATCAACCTTGCAAGACATCACTGATCTGCTTGGCAAGATAGCAGATCTGGTCTGATCTCCCTTGGATGTGACTACTGATCATCCTTGTAAGATGCTGAGGGAAACCTGACGGAGACGTCCATATATGCACATCCCTCTCTGCCTTCAAAAGGTCTGAACACAGTTCAGCCATCAGGAGTCGCATATGTGGGTGAAATAATTCTTCCTCCTCCTCTCTGGAAAAATTTGGATAGGTAGGCATAGGGTTCACAACACTTTTTTCTCATCTTGTGTTTGCTTCAAAAGATTTGTAGGAAAAATGGGACTTTTATCTATATTTGATAATTGTACATCAAGACCCTGGCATACGCAGAATGCTACACCCTTAGAGAGACATGTTTGGGTGGCCCTGAATGTGTGTGTGTGTGTGTGTGCTTGCACATCATATACGGCTGCTTGTGTAGCATGGGTTTTACCAAACACCCCGACAGTCTGTCACCAGTGGTCTAGGCCAGGCAAACACTGGGGTGACTTCTCATGTGCTTATATACGCATGTTTGTCAAACTCACCCTGCTCATAAGGAGGTCGGCATGCGGTCGACCAGACTTGGCTCCTCTCTGGTTAAAAACTTCAACTCATCTTATTGCGGGATAGTATGAGTCCATCTTTCATTGCTGAAATCCGTTATCTGATTTTTGTAACTGTTAAATTTTAACATTGGGTTTATATATAGAATAATGTATTTTAAAGATACTGACAGATGTTCTTGTTGGGTGTGCGCAAATGATGACTGCTGTGAGTCTGTGTGTGTGTGAGTGTGTGCGTGTGCTAGCACATCATACAAGAGTCTCTGTGTAGCGTAGGATTTACCAAACACCTTGGAAGTGAGTCAACCAGTGGCCTAGGTTAGGCAAACACTGTGGAACCTTCTGATGTGCCAATTTACAAATGTTTCTCAAATTGGAGTTGCTCATAAGAGCTGCACTGGCTGTCAACCACCTCAGGCTACTCAATGGCTAACAAATTCACCTCCTCCTAGGCTGCAATAATTCTGGGCCTTGTTTCATTTCTCACGTTTCAGGATTTTCTTTCATTATTAATTTTATAATCAGATTTTTACATTGAAGAATGTTATTTAAAGACACTTGTGATTTTCTTGCTGTGCAAGTCTAAATGTTAACTCCTGTGTGAGTGTGTGTGTGTGTTGTGTAAACCTGAGTAAGACAGATGACTGATGACCATGCAGGTCCCTAACCGGCAGGCATACACAGAAACTCAGGTGGTGCAAAAGACAGAGCATAATCCGGTGGTAGGCACAACATGCCAATAATATAGACCTAGAAGCAGCTGCTGCATGAGATGACCTGCAAAGCTATTATGCACAGTACCCTCTCTGAAAATTATTCCCCGTACCACTCCCTAACTCAGAGATGATAGGATCTTACTTGTGAGATGGGATCACTGTGATGTACCCTTCCTTGAAAACGCCACTGATCTTCCCTGCAAAATGCTGATAGAAGACCTGCTCTGATCTGCCTTGCAAAATTGCTGATCTATCTATCAAGATGATGGAGGAAAACCTGCCCAGATCTTCCTTGAAAAATCCAGTCGATCTGCCATGCAAGATGGTGACAGAAGATCTAATATGGTGCTCCTAATAAGACGTCGCTAATCTTCCTTGCAAGATGCTCGGGGAACTTCCTGTGAACTCTCTTTCGAGATGCTGGGAGAAGACCTGGCCACATCTTCCTTGAATGATGCTTTCATTCCGCCATACATGATGGTGAGAGAAGACCTACTATGGTGATCCTAGTAACAGGCCGCTAATCTTCCTTGCAAGATGCCGGGAGAACCTGCTCTAAGCTGTCTTTCAAGATGTCTTTCATATATCTTAACGGTGCTCAAAGAAGGCCTACTATGATCTTCCCTGATCTGCCTTGCAAGATACCAATAGATGACCAGTCATGATATTGCTCGCAAGTTGCTCCAGCTCTTCCCTGCAAGTTACCAGAGAAGAACTGCTCTTGTGTGCCTTGCAAGATATCCCTTGTTGCCATTAACAGGTGCAGCGAGAAGACCTGCCCTGATCTTCCTTTCAAGATGCTTCCATCAGCCTTGCACGATGCTGACAGAAGACCTGCTCTGATCTGCCTTGCTAGATGCCGATAGACGACCAGCCATGATCTTCCTCACATGTTGCTTCCAACTCTTCCCTGCAAGGTGCCAGAGAAGAACTGCAAGATATCGCTGGTTGCCCTTAATGGGTGCTGAGAGAAGACCTGCTCTGATGAAGAGAGTACAGTTCCTCAACTGCAGCACAAAGAATTGATGTGTGCAAACCACCATCCCTGCCCAGGTCCCAGAGTGAAACCGCTGGTTGTGGGGACGGTGCCCACTCCTGATGATGAGCCGGCTCTGTTCTTCCCTGTGTGAGCAAACTGCTGCTGCATCCAATGTCTGTGTGTAAGCTTTGCTTTTGCTGGTGATCTCAGACATTGGTTTAACAGAAATTTGCTGTTGGGACGACCTTACACTACAAAAGAAGGGAAAATACAACTGGAAGGAATAATAAGTTTATTCTTATAAATGTACCTTTTAAACTGAAACACAAACCATAAAATACATATATGAACTGAACTGAAATGAAAACCCTTAATAAGTTAATAAAGATATTATAAATAATATAATAAATGATGTCACAGAAAAATATAACATAATTAAAATAAAAACAAATCGGAAATTCGATGGATGCCAGGATAATGGCAAAA
Source organism: Tenrec ecaudatus (assembly GCF_050624435.1). Taxonomy (NCBI): domain Eukaryota; kingdom Metazoa; phylum Chordata; class Mammalia; order Afrosoricida; family Tenrecidae; genus Tenrec; species Tenrec ecaudatus. Next base: position 61,452 of record NW_027459645.1, read on the forward strand.
TATAGCAGTTCCTGATAAGTTTATTAAAAATGATCAAACAAAACACAGATTACATAGAAAACAAACTAATGGAGATAACTACCAAAAATAGGTTACAAATTAAGAAATTCGATATTCATAACCAACAAAAACCAAATGAATTCTTAGCCATAGTAACCCTCTAGGACATAGTATAACTGCTCCTAAGAGATTAAGACCCTGTAAATCTTTTTTTAATTGAAAATTTTATTATGAAATATGTAATATAATATATCAATGTTAGATTTCTTTTTTCATGTACAACATAATGTTATAAAAATTATTTCATGTACAACATAATGTTATAAAAATTATTTAAAGTATTGGAATAAAAATATTTTAAAACATTTATTCAAGAATTAAGATCTCTTAACATTTTTAAAAGATTTTATTAGGACCTAATCCATTCATCATACCACTCTATAGTTCAATCATATCCAGCAGTGTTGAACAATCACTATCACAATCAATTTCAAAGTATTTCCTGCCTTCCTGAACTCCTTTATATCAATTCCCCTTTATTCCCCACCTACCATGCCATAGACCCAGGAACCCTTATTCTAGTTATTGGCTCTGTAGTTTCACCCATTATGCTTTCATAAATTGAAAAACATAGAGACATAACAAGGAGTCAAAAAGGCTACCAACAATGACAAAATAAAACAATAACTTCTATATGGAAAAAACACAGAGAAATATTAAAAACCAGACAAGCACAGATTATATCAAAAAACGATATCAAATGATACGTTTTTAACCATTCAAGTCAGATTTATCATTTTAATCTTCTATAGACAATACTCTGATCACCAGGTTATTCCCATTTTTCAAGTATGATTAGAGGGAAATCACAAGAAGCTTATTCCCTGTGTAGCTCCTGTAAGTGGATTTTGAGCTTCCACTGTCGCCACAGTCTTCTGCACACCAGAATGTCACAATTCAAGCTCTCATACTTTCCCCTCCATGGATTTGGATTGTATGATTTCCAGTACTTGTAAATTGTTTTAGAGTCTCAACTTTCTCCTTTGGGCTGGCTAGTGGTTTTCAACTGCCAACCTAGCCATTAGCATACCAAATGTAAAATCCACTACACTACCTGGGAAAGTGGATATTTACATGATCTTTATTTGTATATATCATTTATTATTTATTTATTACTCTTTCCCCGGATTGTTTAATAGCCATGTAATTGTAAATTAATTAGGAATGATATATTTATTTAATTTTAAATGTTATAATTTTAACAGTTTCTGAATTTTTAAAACTAGAATAATATATATCTTTTTGGTAATTACAACTGGCTGACCAAAATTAAACTCAAATTTTCTGCACCTCACTTCATCAGACAAGTTGTTAAGTGCTTTTGAGTCAGTTTTGCTGATAATGGCTGTGTATACTTTAGAACAAATACATAAACTTGTAAGTTTGAACCATCCCCTCTTGATCCTAACTTTGAGACCCTTTTTGCAGCCACTCTGGGTGCGCATCTAATTCAGGGTATTTCTCCATCTTGCTGACACTCTACACAGAGTGGTCCTCCTGAACACATGTGCAAAATGTGTGTGAAATCTTCCCTGTTCTCAATTCTAAAGAGCATTCTGAGCTATTAGTCTGTGATTTCATCCACTTGGGACACAATTGCTGTTTTTTTGAATCAAAGCTGTCCTTCAACTGTGAGTTCCCTTCATCGTGACTCCGGTGAATGACCTGACGAATGACTCCACCGACCAGGCAGGTCATTCAATTCACCTGTTCCCAGTGTCAGGGACCCTTCTGTGCCTAGAACCCTTGTTTCTGCATCAAGGGAGCCAATGGTGATGCTTGCTGCATCACTAAGGAAATATCACAAGTTTAGGCCCCAGAGTCACCGAAATTATTTTCTCAGAGAAGAATAGTCAATCACGACCCACAGTGCAGAGGGAGCGATGCAGAGAGACACCTTGTGAGACACCTGACCCTGGGCTGCAGTAGAGCAATGAGCTCAGGACTGTTAAAACCATGCATTACACGCATGAATCTGTACCTGCCTGTATTTCATTGTCATCAGATTTTGAGTAACAGGATGAAAATGCTGTGATACTCTGTTTCTCAAGAAGGAAACAGGTCAGATAGGATGATCATGAAGGCTCAGAATCAAATTAATTTGTTTTGCAAGCAGAGAATGTTAGTCCCTCCTTCAAAGTCTGCAGCGAGGAGAAAATTTAGAGGAGGAGAAGGAGGAGGAGGAGGAGGAGGAAGAAGAAGATTATTATTATTATTATTATTATTATTATTATTATTATTATTATTATTATAACCTGTCCTTGGGGCATCAGAGACACATGAAAGGAGGCCTTAGTTCCAACAGGAAATCCCTGTCATCCATCTGTGCCTGTCTAGGGCTGTGTGTCTGTGCTCAGTGGGTCCTGCGCGCCCCCTGCTGCTCAATGTCTTCCCTGCAGGGGAGGTTTGTGTTTGGGGCTCATACTGGCTTCACCTCACTGTGCCCCTTGCACAGTAATACAAGGCCATGTCCTCAGTAGTCAGGGAGCTCAGCTGCAGGGAGAACTGATTCTTCGATGTGTCTCTGGTGATGGAGAGTCGGCTTGGGAAGGACGGGTTATAATATGTACCACCATTGTAATATATCTCTTCCATCCACTGCAGCCCTTCCCCAAGGTTCTGGCGGATCGAGTTCCAGCTGTAATCACTGCTTGTGATGGAGAAACCAGAGACAGTACACGTGGGGGACAGCTTCTGGGAGGGTTTCACCAGTCCTTGGCCTGAGTCCTGAAGCTGCACTTGGGAGAGGAGGCCTGTAAATGAAGATAATTGTTCTCTTTCAGTCACTCGCAGTCACAATCATCCCTATAGATTCCCCATTGATGTCTCAGACCCTCGCCTTGGGGAACTGTCACCAGGCACAGGAGAACCCATCGCAATGGCATCTTTAGACTGCAGCGGTGCTTTCCCAAGAGACCCACAGTCCTGTCAGAAGAGAACGGATAGTCTTCAGTACTCAAGGGTGGAATTTTAACCAAATGCTTAGTGAACGATTTGAATGTCAGGGAGCCCTGACCTTATAAACAGAGAACGATAGTGAACAGACTCCCCTTTTCCTTGGACCCAAATGAAGGGTAACTCTTTGTTTGAATCTTATGCATGTTAGTCTATAATGAGAGATCATTCTCCTTAGGACGTATGTGGGGAAAGGTCAAAGGAAAGCCCAGGTTTTCTGAGCTCACTGTCTCTCCTTCCAGCCCCTCATAGCCCCTGCCCTGCCTTGGGCTCCTATAGGTTCTGTGCCCCAGAGAGAGGACAGGATATAGTGGGTTGGAAGTATCAGGTGGACACCAGAGTATCTTCATCACTCCACGCTCTGCAAATGCCTTTTCTTCTTTACACCCTGGCAGTTTCTTATCAACCTCCCCAACGTCTTCAGTGGTTTTCTTTGGGCCATTGTCATCACCAACTCCAGCACTCCTACAAATAACACAGACAGCACATCCCAGCTCCTGATAGCAGAGGTCAGTCTTGATATAAATAAGGAGATTCAAGGATCCATAGAGTCAGGGAGGATGTTTCCAACTTGAGACTTTGGGCTCTATGAAAGAAAACTTTCAACTCTGTGACTTCAAAGTCTGGGCTTTATTTTAACTCTGGGTTAAAATAAGATCCATCTAGGCAACCAGTCCTTAAAATTTATTGGACCCCATAGACACTGTTTTCAATGCCCCTTTCAAAGGGGAATCTGGTTCATCTAAAATGTGAGCATTGCCAACCCAATTCAGCCTCTTCACTTGCACCCTGGGCACAGACCTCTGATAACTGCTCTGGGATATAAACCTTGAATTGATTCTCTAGATTCTAAGATTCACTCATTTTGTAAACTGTTATATAATTGACTTGGGAAGCAATAGAACTCTCTGTAAACACGCAGTTAAAACACCCAATTCCCATTCAGACTCCTTCCTCATTTCTCTCCCTCAAAGAAAAGTCTATTTCCCCCTAGATTAGGATTGACCACACTAATTTTCTTCAAATCGGTTATAATATTTTAAATTTATACATAGGTATATATATTTAAGCACCATGAAAATTCAAGAATAATGTTACAGCCCAGAATTTTCAGAGGGGAATTTTCTGGCCCAGAATTTTCAGAGGGGAATCAGTCACCGCTTTGCAACAAAGAATCATAGATTTCACCAATATCCAAGTATACAAGCACAGGACACTGACATGATCACTTAGAGATCATTGAGTTAGTTCCGTTATCACCTAATCGTTGTCATTTCAGCCAACTCTATACTCACAGCCTCTGTTGCTGCTTGTTAGCTGAACAGTGTAAATTCCACACTGTGACGTAGCTGCACATGAGTCCAAGTCACCTTCCTGTCTGAATGTGACTGCCATGGTCACTTCATGACTGTGGTTGGTCTGGGACTTATTCTGTCCCATTTATTGACATTATCCCTCTGTACATAACTTCCCCATGAGATCTACTAAACTTATCCTGAATGAGCTCATGAATACTCACTGAACTATGAAGGACCAATATTTGGAGCTCTAAACTCAGATGAACAGAAATTGTTTTCCAGTGTCCCAACCACGGGATGAGATTTGTCAGTCATTTAATCAAGGTGAACTAAGTACCTCAATATTCCGATATGTGGAAATGATAGAAAATATGACTCCAGGGAAAATCCAATCCATTTTTCTCAAGTTGTGTTCTGTTAATTGGTAAACAAGAATAAAACATTGTGGGTTAAAATTATATCTAGTTTATTATTGTTTGCTTTCTTTTTAATTTCTGACTCTATGACTAAAAGATGGCATGGAGAAGAAGGTCCCATTCCAGGTCTTATCTAGTGTCCGACTGAAAATCTCACCAGCAGGATGAAGTCTCTTCTTCCAAGATGGCTTTGTCTTAAGTCTGACAAGCTTCCCTGGCTTAAACTAGGAATGCATACAGGACTGAGGGCCAGGACCTTATTCTAGAACCTGGATCTCTCCTTTGGATGGAACTTCCTCACAACATGGTGCCTGAGTGTCTCCTGAAATTCATTAGATAAAGTGAAAGTTGCATTGAACTTTATTGATTTTCATTTCTATTTAAATAAAATTAGAAAATAAAGTTATTTAAATTAATATCCTATATAAAACCTGACCTATTATAAGTACCTTGGCGGGCTATTCAATCAACACCACAAGGGAAACCGTACAGAAGAGTTTTACTCAAGAAAAAGCATCTATCCTTGCTTCAAAAACAGGAGCACACTACTCCAGGAGACACAAATATGTCCTCTGAAGCCCATCCCCTCTTCTGTCCTGACTGTCAGTCACCGGCTGAGGATGGCAGCAGGACTTAGGAAGGTTAGTTTTTAGACCTATATAACAGCTGTGATGAGCAAATGTGGCTTGAGGATCCCATTATGCTTTTGCTGGTCTATCCTAGACTGAGTAAATTTTAGAGAAATTTTAACCATCCTATATCCTCTCCTCCCAAATACCAGTTACTGGGGAGGGGTTTGCATCAGGGCTGACAAATCCTTCAGGTTTGCCTTTTCCCCTCTGCATGATGTGCCTTCATGTGTGGCTTTCTGCTCTTTGGAAGTTAAAGGACATTTCCTCATATTACAATGAAATGTTTCAAATTCAATGTTTGATACAAACCCACACTTCCAGAGAAGTCGTCAAGATAAATGGTAAGATAGAGAGGAAGCCCCGGACACTGTAGAAAGCCAGCTTTTAACTCCTCTCTGCTCTGTCTTCTTTAACTGAGTCCTAGGGCTGAGGGTCCTGAGCACTCACTGAAGTCCAGTCTCTCCCTGTAGGGAGGTTTGCATACAGATGCTTAATGATGCCCTTTCCTGCTGCTTTGTTACTCTGATCCAAGTGTGTATGCTTCACTTTCAGCCTGACCATTTGAATATGGAGGATGTTCTTGTCATTGTCTCTGGTGACTGCAATTCAACCATGCATCAAGTGTATATAGGATTTAGTACCAGTAACTGAGAGACACTGCAAGCCCTCCCCGGCACTGGCCAATGACGCTCGTGTCAAAATTGTTGGTGGTGAATGCGGAGACAGGTCAACAGAGTCTGAGAGAGGCCCTTGCCTGCCTCATGTCTCACTCAGACTCTACCAGCTGCACTTTGCCCTAGACATCTGCAAACGTAAAGACATCCTGCCCAGGAACCCAGCCTCATATCCATTGTTTATCATATTGTTTTCATTACTGTGATTGAAACAAGGGAATCTCAGGCCAGCAAACTCCACTGTTAGTTGAGTATAATCATAGCTGTTTGGTGAATGAAGGGACCTGGGCAGCCCATGCCTGTGACCTCTCTCCTAGAGTGGAGGGTTGTCCTAGGTTGGTTTTCATCAGCAGAGTAATGTGCCCTCTTGTGTATCCACCTACTGGAATGATAACTGAGGAGCAGATACACTGTCCTGAGGAAAGTAGTGGGCAATTATAATATTTGGAAATATATATGATTTCCTATTATACAAGTTACTGGTGAAACCTCATAGAGACTAAGAGGAACATGGGAACCATAAGGATTCATAAGGATTTTACCAGAATATAATCCCCCTCGTCCATAAGATATAAATGCCTAAGTATACAAGCAAATGACACTAAAACAGGAAATTATGGCTACAGGTGGTAACCTATTATGTATATGATAGAGAGAGACAGACAGAGACAGAGGGAGACAGAGAGTGAGAGAGAGAGATAGAGAAGCTATTTCCTAGAAGGGTCAGCCATTTTTCCTGGGTCCATGATTGCCCCTGAGGGCATGCTTGCAAGACCACACCTCAGAAATAGGTTCAAAATGCCCCTTTAAGATGGATGCCAATTCCCGCTCAGAGCAGCTAACCCTCACCAAAGACCTTATGGCCTGCGCCCCTATGATACACGACATCCCTCACTGACCCAGAGCCCTACAGGGGACAACACTGGAGACACAGTGTGGAAATTCCACCCGATCTGATCCTTCCACACTGAGTCAAAACGCTAAGGGCATGCAACAGAACAGTAAGGGGAACAGAGCAACAAAGCCCCCAGGGAATACCAAAATTAGGGCTTGGTGCCCCATCAGACTCAACCAGAATACACTCCTAAAGGCCAAAAAACAGTTCATGAACTACCTACAAGCTTTTCTTTCTTGTAGTTGTGTTTTGTTTTTTGTCCTTGGCTTCTTGGTGGTGTTGTTGTTGTTTTATTTTTTTGTTGCTTGGTTTTGCTCTGTCTTGTTTTTGTGCATGTGATTATTTCCGCAGGTCTGTCTAAATGAGATAGGCTGGGTGAACAATCTGGAGCAGAAAACAATGGGACCGACAGTTCCAGGGGAACATGGGAGAGGGGGAGGCGAGGGGAAATGTAGGGGTCTTAACAAACCCAGGGACAAGGGAACAACAAGTGATCCAAATCAGTGGTGAGGAGGGTGTACAGACGCCTGGGGTGCACGATAAAGGGTAATGTAACCAAGAGGAATTACTGAAACCTAAAGGAAGAATGAGCATGATACTGGGATAAGAATAAAGTCAAAGGAAATACAGGAAAGAGCTAGGAGGCAAAGGACATTTATAGAGGTCTAAATAAAGGCATGTAAATATATTTATATATAAGGATGGGGAAATGGATCTATGTGCATATATTATAGGTTTAGTATTAAGGTAGCAAGTGGAAATTGGGTCTCCACTCAAGTACTCCCTCAATACAACAATACTTTGTTCTATTACACTGGCATTCTATGATGCTCACCTTCCCGACACAATCACTGATTCCTGACACAATCACTGAAGACAAAGCGGGTGAATAAGCAAAATTGGTGAAGAAAGCTGATGTTGCCCGGCTATCAAAAGATCCAGCGTCAGGGGTCTTAAAGGCTTGAAGGTAGACAAGTGGCCATCTGGCTCAGAAGCAACAAAGCCCACATGAAAGAAGCACATAAGCCTGTGCAATCATGAGGTGTTGAAGGGATCAGTTATCAGGCTTCAAAGAATATAAAAATCATACAATGTGTGCTCACCTACCTGATAGGATCACTGAAGACAAATAGGTGCATAAGGAAATGTGGCGAAGAAAGCTGATGGTGCCCGGTTATCAAAAGATATAGAGTCTGGGTTCGTAAAGGCTTAAAGGTAAACAAGCGACCATCTAGCTCAGAAGCAACAAAGCACACATGGAAGAAGTGCACCAGCCTGTGCTATCATAAGGTATAGAAGGGATCAGTTATCAGGCATCATAAGAACAAAATCATATCATTGAGAATGAGGGGAAATGCAGAGTGGAGACCCAAAGCCCTTCTGTAGGTAATTGGACATCCCCTTATAGAAGGGTCACGGGGAGGAGACAAGCCAGTCAGGGTGCAGTGTAGCAAAGATAAAACATAAAACTTTCCTCTAGTTCCTAAATGCTTCTTCTGACCACCATCATGATCCCAATTTTACCTTACAAATCTGGCTAGAACAGAGGATATACACTGGTACAGAGAGGAACTGAAACACAGGGAATCCAAGGCAAATGATCCCTTTAGGACCAGTGGTGAGAGTGACGATATCAGGATGGTGGAGACAGGGTGGGGTGGAAAGGAGGAACCGATTACAAGGATCTACATACAACCTCCTCCTTGGGAGATGGACAACAGAAAATTGGGTGAAGAGAGACATCAGACAGTGTAAGATATGACAAAATAATAATTTATGAATTATCAAGGGTTTATGTGGGAGTGGGGAGCGGTGAGGGAGGGGAAAATGAGCTGATGCCAGGGGTTTAAGTGGAGAGCAAATGTTTTGAGAATTTTGAGGGCAATGAATGTACAAATGTGCTTTAAACAATTGATGTATGTATGGATTTTGATAAAAGTTGTATGAGCAGCTAAAAAGTGGGTTGGAAAGTAGGAAGGGAGACATCAGACAGTGTAAGATATGACAAAATAATAATATATAAATTATCAAGGGCTCATGAAGGAGGGGGGAGCGGTGAGGGAGGGGAAAAAAGAGGACTTGATGCAAAGGGCTTAAGTGGAGAGCAAATGCCTTGAAAATTATTAGGGAAAAGCATGTACAGATGTGCTTTATACAATTGATGTATAAATATGTATGGATTGTGATAAGAGTTCTATGAGTCCCTAATAAAATGTTAAAAAATGATTTTAAAAAGATGGGGAAAAAAGAGTTGTATTAGCCCTTAATAAAGTGATTTAAAAACAAACAATAAAACACACTAAGCACAAGGAAAGATATAACATGTTGCCAAAAGGGCTCTTGCTGAGAAAAAGACAGGGGCTGCATGAAAGTGAAGTGCTTTCCTTGGATCAGCAAGAACTGCACCAGAAGATTCCCCAAGGTAAGTTCCTGAAAAATAGTGATGAGCCAAGTTTACAGTTTTAGAAAAGTATACCAATAAGTACATGTGCAGGATATGGATATGAAACATTTCACAGGGATTAGCATGAATCTGGATTAGGACAGGGCTATAATTCTTAATAAATTATGGCTCCCTGTACTTCTTGATTCCACATCTCTATTTAGTCTGGTGATGTATCTATGGTGGCTTTTGGTTCCTTGAACAAAGTCCTTCTGTTCCATGTGACTTGTGACCTGAAGGTTGGGGATGTCTTTTGTGGACATGTTTGCCTCGCCAGATTTAGTCAAAACTGATACTCATATGGTGTACTAGAATATTTTTTCTGGGATAAATTCACTTAACAGATACAGGTTATCAGGCAGGAAAATGTGGAATAATTATGAGCAATAAAAGAGGCACTACAATATCTGTGGAAACATCTCATATCTAAGGGGAATTTTCTTGGACAGGCTGTGGAATTTACATTGTGACACAACATTAAGCAGGTTGGGCAATAATCTCAAACAGAATGTCCAATGCTCATAATGGTTCTTATAGTGTATTCTGATTCTCCTTAGCTACTATGTTATGTTCACAACAGATATGATCTTGCCACAGAAGATTAGTTATCAAAGATAACTTTTTTCCCAGAAATGGTAAATTTACTGTCATATACTGTTTGTTTCCTTTCTGTCTTTTTTTTAAAGGAATTTAGAAGTAATTGGTTGACATCAATGGTCAAGAAATGTACATATGATTTCCTTTTCTGGTCCTCCTTCCAAAGACCAAATGAGAGCTTCAGTGAAAGTTAAAGAGTTTACTGAAGGGGAAAAAAAACAATGCAGGAATGGCCAATAATAATTGTAATGATTCACAAAGAACATTTTCAGAGTTTAAATGCAGAAGGATCCTGGAAATTAAAAGAAAATTCCAATCCCTTGATCTTTAATATATTGGCTGAAGTGGCCAAGGCAATATCAAGGCCAATATAAAAGACTCAGTCATGTAATATTTTTGGAATGTGTTTTGCTTTGACTTTAGCTATTGGGAGAGAGAGTGAATGCTCTTCCTGGCAGCTTGTTGTTAGAGGAGCTGGGAGGAAGGAGGGTGCTTAGAGTCTTCATGAAGTATGCTGACTTTAAAAAGTCAGCTCAAAATACAGAGTAGAATTTAAACTTTTAGTCTCCATACACACACACACACACACACACACACACACACACACATTTTCATCATTTTATTGGAGGCACAGGGAGCTCTTCTCACAATCCATACATTCATTCATTGTGTTGAGCACATTTGTACATTTGTTACCATGATCATTCTCAAAACATTTTCTTTCTCCTGGAGCCCTTGGTATCAGCTCATCATTTTCCCCTCCCTCCCTGTTCTACCCTCCCTCATAAACCCTTGATAATTAATAATTTTTTTATTTTGTCATATCTTACACTGTCCAATGTCTCCCTTCACACACTTTTTGGTTGTCCATCCCAGGGATGAGGTTATATGTAGGTCCTTGTAATCGATTCCCCCTTTCCACCCCACCCTCCTTCCACCCTCATGGTATTGCCACTCTCAGCAATGGTCCTGAAGCGATCATCTGTCCTTCATTCCCTGTGTTTCTAGTTCCTATCTGTATCAGTGTACATCCTCTGGTCTAGCCAGATTTGTAAGGTATATTTGGGATCATGATAGTCGGAGAGGAGCAGGGGAGGGTGAGGAAGCATTTAGGAACCAATAGAAAGTTGTATGTTTCATCATTGCTACACCGTACCCTGACAGGCTCGTCTCGTCTTTGGGACCCTTCTGTAAGGGAATGTCCAGTTGCCTAGAGATGGTTCTTGGGGCCCTAATCTGCATTCCCCCCCATTCACAATGAATTGATTTTGTGTTCTTTTATGCCTGGTACCTTATACGTTTGACACATCCTCATCCCACAGGCTGGGGTGTGTCTTCCATGTGGGCTTTGTTGCTTCTGAGCTAGATGGTCTCTTGTTTACCTCCAAACTTTTAAGACCCCAAATGCTATATCTTTTGTTAGCCAGGCACCATCAGCTTTCTTCACCAATTTTGCTTTTGCACCCATTTGTCTTCAGTGATCATGTCAGGAAGGTGAGCACACAATACTATGATATTTTGTTCTTTGATGTCTGATACATGATCCCTTCGATCACACAGTTTGGTGTGTTTCTTCATTTTGGGCTTTGTTGCTTCTGAGCTAAATGGCTGCTAGTTTACCTTCATGCCTTAAGACCCCAAACGCTATATCTTTTGTTAGCCAAGCACCATCAGCTTTCTGCACCACATTTTCTTACACACCCATTTGCCTTCAGCGATCATATCAGGAAGGTGAGCATACAATAAAAAGGGTATTTTTGGTTCTTTGATGCCTGATAACTTATCCCTTTGGCACCTCGTGATCACACAAGCTAACGTGTTACTTTCACGTGGGCGTTGTTGCTTCTGAGCTAGATGGCCGCTTGTTTACCTTCAAGTCTTTAAGAGCCTAAAAACTTTGTCTTTAGATAGCCATCAGCTTTTTCCTCCACATTTGCTTATGCATCTGCGTTGTCTTCAGCAACAGTTTCAGGAAGTTGAGCATCATGCAATGTCAGTTTAACAGAACAAAGTATTCTTTCATTTAGGAAGTATTTGAGTGGAGGCCTAATGTTGATCTGCTACCTTAGTAACAAACCTACAAATATATACACATAGATCTATTTCCCCATCGTCATATAAAAATACATGTACATATGTACATGCCTTTATTTAGACCCCTATATATGTGTTTTGCCTCCTATTTATGGCCTCTATTTCCTTTTACTTTCCTCTTGTCCCACTGTAATACTCAGCTTTCATTTGGGTTTCAGTAATTCCTCTCGGAATTACGTTACCTGTGATCAAACCCTACCAAGCCTCCTACACTCCCTTCACCATCGATCTGGATCGCTTGTTGTTCCCTTGAATAAAATATATTTTTATTCTTAAACATTCTCTACTTGTGATATAAATTTGCACTAACTTTCAGAAACAAATAGCATTTATGCAAAAGTACACTTTCTGAGAAATAGTCACACTTCTGAAATTAAATGTCAAGTTAAAAACAAATAAATTTGTTTCACCTTCATCACAATACTAGCAATTTAGAAAGTCATTAATTTTCAGACAGCAGAAGATGGAAAGTTGTTAATAGACACCACACTGTGCAGTAAATAACATACAATGACTCTGGTGCCAACAGGAACCCAGTGGGACTGCCTGATAACCCCACACACTCAGCCCCTGGACTCACACATTTTCCACTATCAACAGGGCATACACTTGCCACTTTCATATCACTTATTTTGTGGACTATCTTTGTATTTTCCTTTGTGTAAAGTTGTATGTTTCATCATTTCTAGCCTGCAACCTGACTGACTCATCTCTTCCCGTGACCATTCAGTAAGGGGATGTCCAGTTCCCTACAGATGGGCTTTGGATCTCCAACTCTGCACTCACCCTTATTTACAATGATAAGAATTTTTGTTCCTTGATACTTGACACCCAAGCCATTCAACACCTCGTGGTCACGTGGGCTGGTGTGCTTCTTCCATTTGGACTTTGTGCTTCTGAGGTAGATGGCCGCTTATTTATCTTCAAAACTTTAAAATCACAGACACTATATCTTTTGATAGCTGGGTACCATCAGCTTTCTTCACCACATTTGCTCATGCATGCATTTGTCTTCAGCGATCATATCAGGAAGGTGGGCACACACTGATATGATTTTTTGTAGTTTGATGTCTGATACCTGGTTCCTTGTACACCTCGTAGTCATAAAGGCTGGTGTGCTTCTTTTATGTGGGCTTTGATGCTTCTGAGCTAGATGACAGCTTGTTTACCTTCAAGCCTTTAAGATCTCAGATGCTGTATCTTTTGATAGCCAGGCACAATCTGCTTTCTTCACCACATTTGTTTATGCACACAGTAATCTTCAGTGATCATATAGGGAACGTGGGCACCCACTGATATGATTTTTTGTTCTTTGCTGTCTGATAACTCGTCCCTTCAACACCTCCTGGTCACACAGGCTTCCATGTGGGCTTTGATGCTTCTGCACTAGATGGCTGCTTGTTTATCTTCAAGCTTTTAAGACCTCAAATAATATATCTTCTGATAGCTGGGTACCATCAGTTTTCTTCAGAACATTTGCTTTTGCACACATTTGTCTTCAGTGATCGTGTTGGGAACGTGTGCATCCTGGAATGCCAATTTAATAGAACAAAGTGTTCTTGCATTGAGTAAGTGCTTGAGTGGAGGCCCAATGTCCATCTGCTACCTTAATACTAAACATATAAATATATGCACATAGAGCTATTTCCCCATCATATATAAAATATTTACATATGTACATGCCTGTATTTAGACCTCTATAAATACCCTTTGTCTCCTAGTTCTTTCCTCTATTTCCTTTTCCTTTCCTCTTGTCCCACTATCATTCTCAGTCTTCATTCTGGTTTCAGTAATTTCTCTTGGTTACATTCCCCTTACCAGGCCTCTCACACCCCCACGTCACCAATTTTGAATCACTTGTTGCTCCCTTGTCCCTGGGTTGTTCAACATCACCTTCTTGCCCCAGCTTCCCTCTCTCCCATGTTCTCCTGGAACCATAGGTCCCGTTGTTTTCTCCTCCAGACTGTTCATCCTGCCTATCTTACGTAGATAGATCTGCAGAGATAATAATATGCACCCCCAAAAAAACATGGCATAGCAAGACAAAGTGACAAAAGATAACAGAATGATGGCAACAAAAAAGAAAACCAATGACTCAAAAAAGAGTAAATTAATTAAAACAAAAAGAAAAAAGAAAGAAAAACCTGTAAATAGATCAAGATCTGATTTTTGACATGTAGGCATTTCCTTCAATTGAGTCAAATGGGGTGCCATGCTCTGGCCTCAAATCTATCCTTTGCACCTCCTTGGGAGCTCCCTGATCTGCTCACCCTATTACTCTGCCACATGCCTTAAGTGTTTAGCCTCGGTGTCATGGGGTCAGTAAAAGTCAATCCTGACACTGAGTCTCCAGTGTTGTCCCCTGTAGGTCCATGGAGCCATGAGGGACATAGTGTTTCAAAGTAGGGCTGGCCATATGGTTCACTCTGTGCATTGGCTGTTTGGATCAGGGATATCATCCTCCAGGCTGGGTGTGCCAGGTTGTCCTCCACTCTCTCTTCCTCCCCATTCATTTGCTCCCGTGTACTCTGATCAGACATGTCCCTCTCCCCTAGCTGCAGCCTTAGTGCCGTGCTCTAAAGTGAATTCTTCTGGGTAGGAGATGCAGTTGTCCATGTAGCTGGTATTGGGACAGAGCCCTCAGGGCCCTCTCCTGGCTCCCCACTCCATGCCATCAGGGTGAATTCACATCCAAGAACACTGGATTTGAGTCTCATCCCTCTTTCCCTGTGGAGAAATAAAAATAGACTCCCCTTGGGTGGGTCTGTGCCCTATTCCCCCACCACACATCTTTTTTTTCCCCTTTCTTCCTGACCCCTCCTTGTTAGTTGGCTACCATATGTACCCCTGGATTGGAAGACCAGCCACTTCTATGCAAATACTTTTTACAGAGGTAGTTCAAGCCTGTCCTATAAGGTCACTTTAGGTAGAAAATCAACTTGTTGTCAGTGAGAGAGTCTTGTTACAATTTAGGAGACACTAGTACACGCCTGCAATTGTAAATAGAGTTTCCCCTGAATCTCTTTGAGAACGGTGGGAACAAAACCAACTCAAGACACAGCAGAAAGCCCCACCTGTGCTCAGCAATGTACCTACTCCTGCATCCTGGTCTTGTTGTTTGTCTGGAGTGCTCCTTGCTGGTCGGAAAGCCCCATGCAGTCCATCCCCAGAGCTGTCCTGTAAGGGCCACACTGACTGCCTTGTCTGTGTCCACCTGCACGGAAATAGATGAGTCCTCAGTGCTCACAGAGGTCAGGGGCAGGTAGAAATGTTTCTTGCAGGGTCAAGGTCAGCACTGCACTGACCAAAAGTAGAGATCCCTGTACACCATGGTCTCTCTCTGGGTGTTGCCTGAATCTAATCAACTCAAAATGCTCTCTCCCTGACACTGACCCCATGGTAGGACCAGCATCTTCAGGAGAAAGAGGGGAAGGAAGGAGGCAAACATTTCTGAACCAAGTACATCCTGACTCAGCAGACTCGAGTCTCCTTCTGGGGAGGTCATTTTTAACCCGGAAACTATACCAAGTATTTCCCTATGAGTGTAATTGACTGATATAAGGTCTGGGATCCATGAGCAGTTTGTTAATGTCACAGCGCCAGTGCTCCACCAGGAGAGTTTTATAAAGCTCTCTCCAAATTAATTTGAATCAAGTTATAAGGCAAACAGATGAACACATGAGGTGGTTGAGGCTACTTATCAGGAAGAATTTCTAATAATACTGGGAATGGTTGGTGAGAAAAAGGCCAGGAAATATGAGCTGAGGTCTTTCTTTCCTATAAGACAATGCACCTGCTCGTTCTTCAAGGGCAGCAAATGCTGAACTCTGAGAATTTCAAACAAAACTTTATCTCATCGGCTCTATAGCACTGCTGTCACAGACTGGGCTGCTCCAGGGGAATCCAATCCAATAAAAGGCATCAGTGCTCCCCATGTGGGGAGATGCCTCCCTCTCATGTCAGTGGCTTGTGAGATGATCCCATGTTCTCAGTCTCTAGGAGACAGCAGACAGCTTTTCCTCTTCTGTTGAACTGAGAGGTACCTCTGAGACTCCTGCTCTGCAGCTGCATCAGGCTGAGGGTTTCTGCCCCTCTCAGGAAGTGGTTTCTCTCACTGTGTGTCTTGCACAGTAATACATGGCCGTGTCTGAGTCCTTCAGGCTGCTCCACTGCAGAGACATGGTGCCGATGGAGTTGTCTGTGCAGATGGTGACTTTTCCTTGGAAGGATGAGTTGTACCTGGTGTCAGCGTCACTAGGAACAATCCTTCCTATCCATTCTAAGCTTATTCCAGGTGTCTGCCTAATCCAGTGAAAATAGTAGCTAGTAAAGCTGAACCCAGATGTCTTACAGGAGATCCTCAAAGATTCTCCGGGTCTCTTCACCTCTGCCCCAGATTGCACCAGCTGTACCTGAGCACAGACACCTTTGGAGGTAGGATTCAGAGATCAGAGATTCCCTCTTCACACACACACCCTCCATCTCAAACCCTGTGGTGATCCTGACCTGGGAGAAGAGCAATGAGGAGAGTTAGGGTGGCAGACCCCATTTTGCAAGGGGGATGGAAAGGAATCACACTGTGGTCTCCAGCTGGGTGATGAGGGAGCTTCCCCTGTGGAGGTAACCTGTGGGTCTAAAATGGATGTCTTCCACTTCGCATATTTCTGCCCTGCCCTCCATGTCAGACTCCTCCAACCTCTTAAACCTGGACACCCAATGCAGGGGAGGTGTGGGTCTTGAGAATGTTGAGTGGGACAAAACCTGATCCTAATAATATTACACAACACACACACAAAGACACAAACACACAGGCATTGGCACCTTAACCCCAGACAGTATTGAACTGTGCCTCTCCACTCAGTGCATCTCTCAGTCCACACTCAGGGAAGAGTGGTTTGAAACCTGGTGTGAGGCTGCAGCCTGGGGAGTCTGGGCCCTCACATACAGTCCCTCCTTACTGTCTTTGAGGAATTATGTCCAGGATAGAAAATACCTCTCTCTCCTTAGTGAAGACTGTGAAAAATCTGATCTCCCAAATGGTCCTTTTCTCAGTAGACTCTCAGGTGTGTCCTAGTGCCCAGTTCTGCCCCGTGCTTCCTGCTGCCTGAGAAGAGGAAACAAATCTCAGGGACTGTCAACTTTACTCGGAGTGTCATCTGTGCAGATTAAAGCCAAAGATGAGTGTGTCACTCTCTGAATACTCATGGCCAACCTGGCCCTTGTTACCGTCTGTCTGACAGTGTAGCTCTGTTCAGAAGAGAAGTTAAAAGTATAACATGGGGAATATTTCACCTTCATCAGTTTCATAATCTGTCCTAAATATTTCTCTGATCTACTGTCATCTAAACTAAAGAAAACCATCAGTGTGTTAACTCTTTTACTCTGAGGAGGCCGTAGAGTTCCGGGAACATCAAAAACCGCTGATGTAACAGCCCACAAAGACAATGTCCTACATCTGGGTTTTAAGAGGAGTGACTGGGGACTTTAAGCCACATGAGGTGCAGCTAATTGTTTCTCCCTTTCCAGAGTGATGATCATTGAAAACACATGGAAACCATTCATCCAATGCTGTAATGAATCATGGATATGAGTCTCCTGAACTCTATGACCAGAAGAAAGAGGTGGTGCCTTGCTAACAGTACCCACTTCTTTGGAAAAGATAGCATTGGAAGATCTTGGGTAGAGTGGGATAAAAAGTGAAACAATACACACACGCATACACACACACACACAAAGAAAATAAAAAGACTACGCTTATTGGTTGGGTAGACTTGTGGAAGTCCTGAGACTATGGCTGTCAGCGTCCCTTCAGGTGTGGGACTGAACTCACCCCTTGGGAAAACTTCCAGTCAAATAATCCACAAAACTACCAGAGAGCAATAGTCCTGGGCAGATACAATTACCTTAGAATAATCAAACTTCTGCGATTAAAAGGGCAACATTTATCCAGGGGAAAATTCAGAATGTTTGGAAAGAAAAGGTAATTATAACAGGAGTTTGTGAGTATTACAGTCAATGAAATGAAACAAGAGTGTATGAAAAGTTGAATGAATATTAATCTTCTCGATACAACTTCATGCAATCCACAAGAAAGTGTAAGGATAAAAATAGAAAATAATATTAAAATGTTTCCCTTCAGTTCTCCTCTGATAGGGAGAGAACACCTCAGGTTGTGGTTTATGCACTCGGGGTCTCCCAAGAAGAAAACAAGGACCCAGAGAAGATGTCCTAATTCCATGTTCATTCTCCTCCCTCTGCTCTCTGGAGTTGATGGTTATGCTAGAAACATCTAAATCTCAGTTCTCAGAGACAGGAAGAGGACTAAAAACCATGACACAGGGGAAAATGGGGTAGGGGGTGGCCAAATGCTGCTAGGAAACGTGTATCTTGCTCCCCATGCACTGAGTCTTGAATCTGGGTCATGCGCCTGTTTGTCCTCAGACCCTGTGCAATGCATCCCAATCTTCCCTTCATGGTGTTTACAATCTGATCTCACATAGCTTCCCTGACCTACTTTTATCGGCATCACCACATGCATTAAATAAATGCTATATTCCTGTTGTGGGACCCAGGTACTTGACATAATCTCTTGAAGAGTGAGTCATTTTTTTCTTGTTTTTTTTTTAAAACAATTTATTAGGGGCTCATACAACTCTTATCACAGTTCATACATATACATACATCAATTGTATAAAGCACATCTGTACATTCTTTGCCCTAATCATTTTCCTTTTTTTTCTCCTCTTTTCTTTTTTTACATTTTATTCGGAATTCATACAACTCTTATCACAATCCATACATATACATACATCAATTGTATAAAGCACATCCCCACATTCCTTGCCCCAATCATTCTCAAAGCATTTGCTCTCCACTTAAGCCCTTTGCATCAGGACCTCTCTTTTTCCCCTCCCTCCCCTCTCCCCCCTCCCTCATGTGCCCTTGGTAATTTACACATCGTTATTTTGTCATATTTTGCCCTATCCGGAGTCTCCCTTCCCCCCTTTCTCTACCGTCCCTCTCCCAGGGAAGAGGTCACATGTGGATCCTTGCAATCAGTTCCCCCTTGCCAACCCACTCACCCTCCACTCTCCCAGCATCGCCCCTCACACCCTTGGTCCTGAAGGTATCATCCACCCTGGATTCCCTGTGCCTCCAGGCCTCATATGTACCAGTGTACAGTCTCTGCCCTATCCAGCCCTGCAAGGTAGAATCATGGTAGTTGGTGGGAGGAAGCATCCAGGATCTGGGGGAAAGCTGTATTCTTCATCGGTACTACCTCGCACCCTAATTAACCCATCTCTTCTCCTAAACCCCTCTATGAGGGGATCTCCATTGGCCGACACATGGGCCTTGGGTCTCCACTCTGCACTTCCCCCTTCATTCATTATGGTATATAGATAGATAGATAGATATACACACACACACATATATACATATACACATACACATATCTACACATACATACACACACACATATCTTTTTTTTTTTTTTGCATGATGCCTTATACCTGGTCCCTTGGCAAATCGTGATCGCACTGGCCGGTGTGCTTCTTCCATGTGGGCTTTTTTGCTTCTGAGCTAGATGGCCACTTGTTCACCTTCAAACCTTTAAGACCCCACACACTATCTCTTTTGATAGCCGGGCACCATCAGCTTTCTTCACCACATTTGCTTATGCACCCATTTGTCTTCAGCGATCCTATCATGGAGGTGAGCAGTCAATGATAGGATTTTTTGTTCTTTGATACCTGGTAACTGATCCCTTCCGGACCACTCGATCACACAGGCTGGTGTTTTCTTCTATGTGGACTTTGTTGCTTCTGAGCTAGATGGCCGCTTGTTTATCTTCAAGCCTTTAAGACCCCAGGCACTATCTCTTTTGATAGCCGGGCACCATCAGCTTTCTTCACCACATTTACTTGTTCACCCACTTTGGCTCCAGTCATTGTGTCGGGAGAGTGAGCATCATAGAGTTCCAATTTAATAAAAGGAAGTATTCAAGCATTGAGGGAGTGTTTGAGTAGAGGCCCAAAGTCCTTCCGCCACCTTAATACTTAACCTATAAATATAGACACATAGATCTATTTCCCCATCCTCCTATATATATTTTCATGTACATGTCTTTTTCTACACCTCCACAAATGCCCTTTGACTCCTAGCTCTTTCCTCCATCTCCCTTGACTTTCCTCCTGCCCTACTACCATGCCCTACTACCATGGGCTAGTATACCTCTTCTCTAAGCAACCTTACCCTTGATCATTTCCCACCAGGCCTGCCACTCCACCCTCTTTACCATTTTGGGTCCCATGTTGTTCCCTTGTCCCTGTGTTTGTTAACACCACTTCCTTACCCCCCCTAACCCCCACCCTAAGTCCCCCCGGAACTGTCGGTCCCGTTGTTTTTCCTCCAGATAGTTCATCCAGCCTGTCCTATTCAGACAGACCTGTGGAGACACTAACATGCACGAAAACAAGACAGAGGAAAACAAAGCAACAGTATACAACCAGACAACAAAACAACAAAAACAAACCACTGACAAAGAACAAAACAAAACACTTCACAAGAGAAAAGCTTGTAGTTAGTTCAGGGATTGTTTGCTGGCCCTTAGGAGCCATGAAGTGGATTCGAGATTCATGGGAAGACATTCCAGAAGACATGGTGTGACGTGCCTTCTAGAAATGTAGTATTTGTAATGCTATGGATGGCAGTGATGACATCAGTTCGGCCCTATAGGACATGGGGAGATGTCTTTGTGTTTTTCTCAGGCTCTAACCCTTGATAAGTGTTAAAAGCCTTGTCTTTCTCCATGGAGCACCTGGCCACTGGAACTGCTGGGTTGGCAGTCCAATGGGGCTCCCACAGGGCTCCACTATGGGACAGAAAAAGTGAAGATTTCAGTGAACTTAATAGGAAAAATAAAATTTACATAGAATTACTTCAACACTCAATTTACGATGAATTATCTTTTAAAAAATTAAGCAACACAAAACAGATAATTCATCAAGCACTTAAAGAGAAACATGCAATAGCCATCCTGATTAAAGCTAAAAGCCGAACCTTGGAAAAACCAGTAGAACTACAGAAAACATTAGCTTTGAAAGATGTTTTTGTAACCTTATGTGTTAGACATAACCTGACAGTAGTGTAAGCTCTCTAATATTATGTGGCCTTTGGGATATTGCATCTTAAGTACATAGTATTTACAAATAATGACCAGGAGATATGAAACTCAGTATTAACCATCATAGACAGTCCTATCCAGTTCTGTCTTTCTCATCCTGTCCACCCCCCACACCCCCTGCTATAAGCTCAAAAGTAACAAAAAATTGAGTGAAACAAAACAATTCAGAAGTTGTGAAATCTGTCTTATATTATAATTTTAGTCCAATTCCTAAGTTATACCACCTTTAGAGATATTTTAGTATTTTATATATATATATATATATATATATATATATATATATATATATATATATATCCAATTCTCTTTATAAAAGTGAAAGCATAGCTTAAGGAGCCCTGAGTGGGATGGAGGTCAATGATCCACAGCTTCATATGTAACACAGAACCTGACAGTTCAAACTCCCCTTAAGTTGCATCATTGAAAAATACACTCACCTCATTTTACTAAGACAAGCAAGGTAACGCTATCACAGAATAAACACCCCATAGAATACAGTAGCACTACACCAGAGCATTATCTTTAAGGCTGTAAACTCTATGGAGTCTGACTGTGCCATTTCTCTCTAGGCATACCTTTCTAAGTTTCTCCAAGAAACAACTGGTGAGGTTGAACCAATGACTTTTATTTTGCATCTAAGAGCTTAAAATCATTGCCTCTCCTGATTCCATATGCATGAGAATCAGAAAATTGAAACAGAAAGCCAAACGTGTCTATGTCACAAATAATTTGCATCGTGGATGCATTTATCCTCAGTACGTGAACATTAGAGAGAGTCAAATTAAAATTTAATTATGACTTGCAATCAGAGGCAAACTATATTTCACTGAACTCAAACTAAAAGCTTTTCTTAGAGAAAACAAAAAACTGGTTACTGATGTGAAATTATATTGTTATGGTAACTGATGTGGAATTATATTGTTTTACTATTTTATTATTTGAAGGAAAAAATATCAAGGAAATGGCATTGACCTCTACTAGACTAACATATCAGTCCTTGGAAAATAACAGGCTTGGTAAATACAAGGTTCAGAGAAATTATAGGAAAATGTTCATTGATATGAATTGTCATGGTAAGTGCAGGAAGCAGCTGCAACATAACAATTGTGAGGATGACCATGAATTGGACAAAATTTATTCCATGTTGGGTGAACAAGTAAATGTGGTGAAGAAAGCTGATGGTGCCCGGCTATCAAAAGAGATAGTGACTGGGGTCTTAAAGGCTTGAAGATAAACAAGCAGCCATCTAGCTCAGAAGCAACAAAGTCCACATGGAAGAACACACCAGCCTGTGTGATCGAGTGGTCCGGAAGGGATCAGTTACCAGGCATCAAAGAACAAAAAATCCTATCATTGACTGCTCACCTCCATGATAGGATCGCTGAAGACAAATGGGTGCATAAGCAAATGTAGTGAAGAAAGCTGATGGTGCCCGGCTATCAAAAGAGATAGTGTCTGGGGTCTTAAAGGCTTGAAGGTGAACAAGCGGCCATCTAGCTCAGAAGCAAAAAAGCCCACATGGAAGAAGCACACCGGCCAGTGCGATCACGAGGTGCCAAGGGACTAGGTATAAGGCATCATGCAAAAAAAAAAAAAAAAGATATAAGTGTGTGTATGTATGTGTATATGTGTGTATATGTATATGTATAGGTATAGGTATAGGTATAGGTATATATATATATATATATATATATATATATATATATATATATATATATATATATACCATATTAAATGAAGGGGGAAATGCAGAGTGGAGAGCCAAGGCCCATGTGTCGGCCAATGGAGATCCCCTCATAGAGGGGTTTAGGAGAGGAGATGGGTTAATTAGGGTGCGAGGTAGTACCGATGAAGAATACAGCTTTCCCCCAGATCCTGGATGCTTCCTCCCCCCAACTACCATGATCCGAATTCTACCTTGCAGGGCTGGATAGGGGAGAGGCTGTACACTGGTACATATGAGGGCTGGAGGTACAGGGAATCCAGGGTGGATGATACCTTCAGGGCCAAGGGTGTAAGGGACGATGCTGGGAGAGTGGAGGGTGAGTGGGTTGGAAAGGGGGAACTGATTACAAGGATCCACATGTGACCTCTTCCCTGGGAGAGGGACGGTAGAGAAGGGGGGGAAGGGAGACTCCGGATAGGGCAAGATATGACAAAATAACGATGTGTAAATTACCAAGGGCACATGAGGGAGGGGGGAGAGGGGAGGGAGGGGAAAAAGAGAGGTCCTGATGCAAAGGGCTTAAGTGGAGAGCAAATGCTTTGAGAATGATTGGGGCAGGGAATGTGGGGATGTGCTTTATACAATTGATGTATGTATATGTATGGATTGTGATAAGAGTTGTATGAGTCCCTAATAAAATGTAAAAAAAGAAAAGAGGAGAAAAAAAAGAAAATGATTAGGGCAAAGAATGTACAGATGTGCTTTATACAATTGATGTATGTATATGTATGAACTGTGATAAGAATTGTATGAGCCCCAATAAATTGTTAAAAAAAAAGAGATAAGTGAATAAAGAATGAATGCAAAAAAAATAAATAAATGTTCTATTTTAAAAGAGAAAAAAAAACCCAAAAAATTTATTCCATGTTGATATAGACTAACTGTGAGTCAGACCTGAGGGTGAGTATGAGTCAGAACCAATTCCAGGGCCTTTAAAGCCTACAACAGCCTGTCAAAGAAAGACATTTTAGGATCCATAAGTGTAATTTAATTCATGAATTATAAATCCCAGTGAAATATTCTCATGAAAGAAATGCAAATCTCCCAACACAATTCTCATTGGGTTAGTCCCACCCTGATTCTACCATGAAATTCCTGTTACAATCTTCCATTTATTACCAGGTCACCTCCATCCACTTACTAACTGATGTGGTCTTATGCCATATCTAGCAATCCTCTCAGAGAAACAGCAAACTAAGAATTTTACCCAAAGCCAAGTAAAACAAAATAAACACAAACCCAAATTATCAGAAAAGTTATTTAAATACGTAAATGTGCTATAATCCCCAAAGATATAAAAACATCACAATGTGTCATTTTCCTCTATGAATAAATGTAAAGGTTATAGTAATTCTTTGAACTTGAAGTCCTTAAGAGACGCAGATAGTTAATATGGTTAGCACCTAACAGAAAATTTGTCTTCCTTGAGAGACAGGCTTTGGTGACCTACCTTAGAAAAATCAAACCTTGAAAATTCGATGAGGCTTTTTCTAGGGAGACAAAAGGAGTCTCCCTAAATTAAGATGCACTGAAAAGCAAGTGCTCTCTTAAACTTCTTCAAACCTGAATGTTAATAGTGCTTGGCTATCAAAAGACATAGCATCTGGGATCTTAAAGCAGGAGTCCTCAAACTTTTTAAATAGGGGGCCAGTTTGCTGTCCCTCAGACCATTGGAGGACCGGACTATAGTTTAAAAAAAAAAAAAAAGAAGAACTATGAACAAATTCCTATGCACCCTGCACTTTTTTTTAAGGGTGGAGACAGACCCAGTCATGGACATGGCATCCTGCTGGGTCTCCTTGTTTATTAATTTCCAGCCAATCAGTTCAGAAAGCTGAAGAGGGTGAAGCGGGAAAGGGTGAAGCTGCCACCAGGAGCTCTGGACATACTCTTCTGGGGCAAGCTTGGCAGGTACAGACTGTCGACAAGACCTCCCAGGCCCCACCAGGGACTGGTAGGAAGACCATGGATCAGTGGCTGCTCTCTCACACAGATGGAGACCTGGAACTCAGGGGTGGTGCCATGGGCCTGCATGCTCCAGCAGGTCATAGACCATCAGTGTCCTGGTGAGCCTAGAAGGATTTGACCAGAGTGATTCATGGGGTGACTGGAATGGAGCCCCCAACTGGGACATGGCCTTGTAGTGGTTGCAACTGCTCACACAACTTAGGGGTCAGGATGGGCCCTGGTGAGGGCTGGAGCCCCTTGGGGAATTGGGGCTCATAGGGGTGAGACCAGACAGGCAGGGAGGGGCTTCCAGGCTGAGGAGAGAAGTCAAGGGTGTTATATCTTTCAAGACACAGACACCCTAAAAGCAGAGTCCCAGCCTCCAGCCTCGGAGGCCAAGATGAACTAGCGCTTGGCCCCATCCTGGCACAGGGCATAGCGTCATCAGGAAACACCGTTCCCCACCACCCCATCTAGCCCTCTCTGCCTGAAGGTCTGTAGGCTGTAGTTCTAAAGGAGGGTGACCAATACCTGTGGCTGTTGGGGGTGTGTGGGGGTTGGGCTGCACATTTACTTCCTCTGGGAGGCAGATTTGTTGCCTTCAGAGATGTACTTCAGGGAGCTGCTGAATATTCAGAAGCGGGATTGCCCATGCTTGGGGCCATCATTGAGCAACTCGTGGCCAAGCCCGTGGCCAGCCTCATTTACCGCAGGGCATCTTAAAGGCATCCGGCTGATTGCACTCGGGCCGCTTGGCCACGCTATCATTGTGGATGGTCTCCGTGAAGGCTGGCCACGGCAGCAAGTGCTCCTACATGGAGCCCATGGAAAACAGCTCGTAGCTGCACTTGGCACACACATAGTGGGCTATTCTGGAAAACCTCGCCCCCAGAGAAGCTTCAGAAAGACAAAGTGCTACCAGGTTCCTATCCTGCTCCCACACTCTGACAGCTCCAAGTGCACTGACCCCATCAGACATATCTTATTTTGAAGTAAAAAAAAAACACAAACAAAAACAACAGGCAAAAACACCCGGCGGGCCAGATAAATGTCTTTGGCCGGCTGCATGTGGCCCGCGGGCCATAGTTTGAGGATCCCTGTCTGAAATGCTTGAAGGTAAACAAGTGGCCATCTAGATGAGAAGCAACAAAGCCCATGTGGAAGAAGTACACTAGCCTGTGTGATCATGAAGTGTCCATAGCATAGGATCAAGTATCAGGCATCAAAGAACAAAAAAATCTCATCTTTGTGCCTGAGGTAGGGTGGGGAGTGGAGACCCAAAGCCCATCTGTAGGCAACTGGTCATCCCCTTACAGAATGGTTGTAGAGAGATGAACCAGTCAGGGTGCAGTGTAGCAATGATGAAACATAAAAATTTCCTCTAGTTCTTAAATACTTCCTCCCCCCGCCCTGCCACACA
Organism: Tenrec ecaudatus; assembly: GCF_050624435.1. Classification (NCBI taxonomy): domain Eukaryota; kingdom Metazoa; phylum Chordata; class Mammalia; order Afrosoricida; family Tenrecidae; genus Tenrec; species Tenrec ecaudatus. Next base: position 87,793 of record NW_027459645.1, read on the forward strand.
CACACTATCATGATGCCAATTCTACTTTACAAATCCGGCTACATCAAGGAATTACACTGGTACAGATAGGAACTGAAAACACAGGGAATCAGGACAGATGATCCCTTTGGGACCAGTTCTGAGTGATGATATCAGGAGGGTGGAGGGAGGGTGGGGTAGAAGGGAGAACAGATTACAAGGATCTACATATATCCTCCTCCCTGGTGGATGGACAGCAGTAAAGTGGGTGAAGGGAGACATTGATGTAATATATGAAAAAATAGTTATAATTTATAAATTATCAAGGGTTCATAAGGGAGGGGGAGTGGTGAAGGGAGGGGAAAAATGAAGAGCTGATACCAAGGGCTCAAGTAGAAATAAAATATTTTGAGAATATGATGGCAACAAATGTACAAATATGCTTGACACAATGGGTGGATGTGTGGATTGTGATAACAGGTGTACAAGGCCCAAATTTTAAAAACAGATAGGCAGTCCCTCGGAGGCACTCCATAAACACAAATTGGTAAACACAATGACATGAATCTCTAACTGGAACAACTAGCTTTCTAAACTCTGGGATGGCAGGTAGCCAGGCTGGGATACCTATGTTCCTCTGAACAAAGGGGAAGGACAGGCTATGGGAAAGAAAACACTTCTTGGGAACTAGAAAGACTTACATCGATTCTGCCTATCAAATCTCAAACCATATGCACTCTTAAAATATGCCTGCTAATGAATGTCTTAAATCTCCCATGCTTCCCTGGACTGACCTGAGATTACTAGATGAATAAAGAAATTAAAACTCCCTGGAAACTATCCCTTGACAATGGATCATGTAGAGAAGGTTAAGAAAAGAAAATATAGGGAGGACATTTTACAGTATTCTTTTACCTCAATAATTACAGCAGGAATTGAGAAGCCTCAATGTGTTGTTTATTGTGAATTTCTATCAGTCAAACCTATGAAGCCAAACAAATTAAAACGCCATTTTGATAGCAAGCATCAGAGCTTCTCTGGCAAGGATACCAACTATTTTAAAAGCAAAGCTGATGGACTCAAGAAAGCCAGACTTGCCACTGTTGGAAAGTACCACAAGGAAAACATAGCAGCCATTGAAGTTTCCTATTTGGTGGCACACAGAATCACCAGGCAGGACTCTGCAACCTCACACCATTGCTGAACATTTACTGTTGCTTAGCAGCCAAAGACATTGTTTGAGTTATGATGAGAGACGAATTTGTGACAAAATTGCATGCAATTTCTTTATCTAACGACACTGTCTGCAGAATAGATGTCATGTCTGCTGATATTCTTATTAGGTCTTCCAATAAATTAATCTGCTCCACTTCCAATATTTAGCATCCAGCTTGATGAATCTACAGACGTTGCAAACTGTTCAGTTACTGGTTTACCTCAGGTATGTTAAGGATGGCAACTTTAAAGTTGACTTTCTTTTTTACAGACCTCTTGAAATGACAACTACTGCACGTGGTAGATTTGATACAGTTGGTTCATTTCTGAAAGAGCATATGATCTCTTGGGAAAAGGTTTGTAGTGTTTGCAAAGATGGTGCCTCTGTTATGCTAGGCTGTCCATCTGAACTTTATCATTTGATATTGAAGGAGCCACAAAAAGTCATCAAAACTCACTGTATGATTCATTGTCACATATTAGCAATGAAGATGCTGTCACAAGAGTTACAAGAAGCAATGAAAAACGTCATAAATTCTGTCAATTTTCTAAAGGTGAGCACTTTAAACAGTCGACTGTTTTTTCAACTGTGCAACGAGTTGGGTGTGCTGGATAATGCTCTGCTATTTCACATAGAAGTGAGATGTTGTCAAAAGGAAAAGTTTTAAAAAGTGTTTTTGAGCTTCGTGATGAACTCAATACATTTTTTAACCAAGACCGCAGTTCAAAACACGTTTCAGCAATAAAAATGAACTGCAGAAAATAGCTTCTTTGGTTGCCATCTTTGCCATCTTGAATGAGTTAAATTTATCACTGCAAGGACCAAATGCAACATGCCTTAATTTTTCTGAAAAGATCTGATCATTCCAAATGAAACTTCAGCTTTGGAAAAAAAAATGGGATGAAAATAAAATTCACACGTTGCCTACCTTAACTGCTTTCTTTGAAGAACATGTAATTGAACCAGATGAAAGGATTACGATAATTTCTGTGAAAGAACACTTGCACATGCTTGCAGATGAAATTTTCTAGTACTTTCCAAATCTACCTGACACCCCATTTACACTTCCCAGAAGCCCATTCACAGTCAAAGTTGAAGATGCTCTTGAGACAGCACAAGAGGAGTTCATTGAACTTATTAACAGTGATGCAGCAAGAACTGATTTCTCTACAATGCCAGTTATAAAATTCTGGATCATGTGTGTGCAGTCATATCCTATTCGGTCTGATACTGTGTTGCACCTTCTTCTTTCATTTCCAACATCATATCTTTGTGAAACAGGGTTTTCCAGCTTGTTGGTTATCAAGTCTAAATACATAAGTACACTTGTTATGAAAGATGGTCTTTATTGGGCTCTTGCAAAGACTGCCTGAGAATTTCTGATCTGGTGAGAGAGAAGCGATCTCAACCTTCACACTTACAGTTGGCTTTTTACGCACACTGTCGCTAAATGTAACAATGTCATTTACTGTTGTTATATTAAGACTGTTACCCATGCTACACCATGCTTCAAGACAAAATTTCATTTATTTGTAATTAGAAATAAATATTTCACAATACATTAAAAAAAAGAACTTCAAACTTACACTATGAAAGCAACTGTCACTAACAAGGTAAAGTTACGGTGAAGTAAATCTATTTCTGTGCATCGAGCAATATCTTGATTCCACAGCGGACTTTTCAATCCCAGAGAGTGTATCCTGCTATCCACCAATAAAGCCTCACACCTTTAGGCTTTAGATTTCATATTCTGACAGTATTCTTGTCCAATCAGCCTTCGTGTGGTAGGATACATTGTTTCATAGAATCTGAATATGTCTTCCAGTGAGACCAGTCTTGAATAGAACATCTTGCTAGGTTAAGCATAAGACCCAAAGGAGGCGCATCCACACAGTGACTGCAACAACAGGCTAAAGCATAACCACTGTGAGGACCTTATAGCATATCTGTGTGTCCTAAAGGAGGGCCAATATTATGCAGACCAATTTGAGAGCCTCTAATAACACCAAAATAAGGGATCATGACCCCCCTCAAAAAATCATATTTTGGGGAAGAGACAAGAAACATCACAGGATTGGCATGAGAGAAGGTCCAGTAAATGTCATGAGTGGGTCATGCCTATGTCAGACAGAAAGATCATGCCCAGGAAAATAACTTACTGGGGGAAGGAAGGGATAAAAGATGTCTTGATACAAGGCATCAAGTAGAGAGATCATATTTGCAAAATAATGATGGCAGCATGTGTACAATTTTGCTTAATGTAGTTGGCTTATGGATTGTTGCAATATGTGTAAGAGCCCACATTAAATTATTTTTTTAAAAAAGAAAAAGAACTTACCAGTAACAGCATTTGGCAGGTTCCAAATCCTTGAATCAGACTTCAGGGGATTCACCAGTATAGAGTTGGCACCCTGGAAAGCAATCCGACTGCAGGACCTAAAATGATTAGAATCCAGATATGAAAACCTGTCTGGGTACAGCCTGAAGCCAGGTTCTCTCAGTTACATTATGAGGCAAATTTATCAGGTTTGTAATGGGGTGTGCTACATAACACTTATATAATTATTCTAATGTAATTTTCACTGGATTTTAGAAGAAACCAATCTAGTTCTAAAGCTAATCCTGTAAATGTGGAAGATAGAAGAATCAATCCATTTGAATTGTGGTGCCAGCCAAGAATTTGAAAGTACCATAAACTGCCAATAGAACACCCACTGTCTTGAAAGTAGGAAGACCCATATGCCTTTAGAGACAAGCAAAGCCAACATGGGCATGTCGTCAAAAGAGAATAGTCTCTGGAGAGCACAGCATATTTGGCAGAGTGAAGGGTCTGGAGAAAAGTGAAAAGCTCCCAACATGATGGAATGCACACACAACAAGATGGATGGACACAGTGGCTGCAACAATGGAATCAAGCAAAACAAGTGTGAGGCTGTCACAGGACTGGGCAGCATTACGTCTTGTTGTATCTGGGGTTACTATGCTTCAGAACACACTCAATGACACCTAGAAACAACACAAAGATGCATCAAGGGCCCAAGCACAAAACTGTAAAAGTGTGGACAGCTAGGAGATAGTTTATAGCCAAATTTCACGATTCCGGGAATTGGGTTTCATATAATGAATTGCATATTTAAGATGACAATAACAAGTTGAATGATTACATCAATGGTTTTATAGCACTGATTAGTATAAACATTTATTTGAGCAGGATTGACATGATAACTGCAGCAAGGATCTCCAATATAGCAACTGTGAGGATGGCCATGGATTGTGCAGTATTTCCTCCATTTTGACATAGAATAACTATGAGTCAGTTCTGAGGGTAAGTATGAGCCAGGAACAATTCCATAGCCCTTAACAACAACAGCCTAAGACTTACAGTCAAAGTCAGACATTTTAGGATCCATAAATAGAATTTATGAATTTTGCATCTAAAAGCCTCACCACAGAAAAGCAAATCTCTCAGCACAATTCTTAATGGGTTAGACCTACCCAGATTCCAATGTGAAAATCCTATCGCAGTCTCTTATTTAGGCCTGTGTTATCTCCACCCGATTTCTAATTGATCCACTCTTATACCACGCCTAGTAATCAACTCAGAAACACCAGTAGCAGCAAACTAACTGCAATGCCCCTTTTTCCTAAAAGCTTGGAGAATTTTACTAAAAAATGAAACAAAACAAATATGAATGTCAACCTAAAAATCTTAAATGGAAGAATTAGGAAAAATTCTTTAAAACCTCCAAAATAAAAACATCACCGTGTGCCATTTTTCTCCTTGAATAAGTGTGAAATTCATGGTAAATTCTTTAAAGTTGGAACTCCTAATAATTCAAACAGATAAAATGATTAGCAGCTAACTTAGAAGATAGTTGGTTTCTCCTCAGAGACACTTTAAGAACGAGGCCTGGTGACTTACTTTTGAAAAAGCAATCTCTGAAAACACTATGAGGCACGGTTCTTCTCCGGAAAACACGGGCCACCATAAATTAAAAACAACCAATTATCAAATGTTATCTAAATACTCTTGAAACTTAGAATATGAAGACAACTGCCTCTCACAAGCAAAAGATGTCCTGTGAGATTGTCACTAGAACAACCAGGGGCAGCGAGATGAAGGGCCAGCTCTCCACCATGACTTTCAATGTCTCTCCATATATCTGGGCAACAGCTGCCAAGAACAATGGTGGGGAAATTTCTATTTCAGAGAGGCAATCGGTGAAACCTCACTTAGCAACAAACTCTGCATGGAAAACTCCAAAATACTGTGTGAGTCCCTGAGCTCATTCTGATCAATCTGCTCCAAAAGGTATCCTGGACTATGAATGATAAGTCATCTGCTCAAAGCTCAGGGAGAGCCCAGCCCTCCACAACCTTCGTCCCAGAACCCTTACTCCCTGGAAGGTTTGGAGTCAATGCTGACTCCTAGAGATCCTATAGGAAAGGGGAGAATTTCTCTTGTGGAGTTTCAAGATTATGCACTGTACTAGATTGGGAAGTCCAGTTTTTCTCCCATCCTGCCACCTGTGTCAGAAATAGTTAGGAAACCTTCTAGTCATACTACTCACCTTTTCAATTCACAGTTGTAGAGGCTGGCAAGGCTCAGATATCAGTCTGGACCCTTCTCTTGACTCAAGTAGGTCGAATGCACAATGAAATAAGAAGGGAAGGTCAGATGGTAGGCTCCTTCCTCATGGCTGTGCAGATTGATGAATCCAAGCTATATATGAAATATGTCAAGATGCTCTCTCACATCTGGAGATCCACACGTCTAGGAAGTCCCCAGAACTGGACAAAAGCTGCAGATAGAATGTACTTGAATTTATACGGGGAAAACCACACCCAACAGGATAACACCTCCACTACTTGGCTGCTGACAGCAAATCTCTTCATGGAAGTGATGGCATTATATCGAACACTGTCACCTAAGCTCATTCGTAATTCCTAAACTTCTGAGAATCCTGGCTCAGCCAAGTCAGCATAAAACCACAGCCATTAAACATTATCCACTGTGCCACCAACCCAAGTGATTTCAATAACAGAAAAGTGTGAAAGGGAAGGAGGAACGAGCAAAACCCTTCCAGAAATAGCTTCATCTAACTGGATCTCTTATACGCCATATGGTTTTGACATTTTGAAAAGTCAACTCTGGCTCTGGCCCTTAGCACAAATTCACTACCATGATGCCTATTGCTACTCAGAGCAGCTTTATAGAAAATAGGGGAAGTTCCCCTTTGACTTAACAAGCAGACTCAGACTCACTGCTTTCCATTCAGTTCTCAGGCCACACAACCTCATAGGAGGAATGACGCCTGTGGGATTCTGAGACTGTAATTCTTTACAGGCTCAGATAGCATTGTCTTTCACCCTTGGGACAGCAGACTGTTGGGAACTGTAGACCTCGGGGTACACAGCCCACCTGTTAACCACTCTGCCATGAGGGCTACTGTTGGTCTTATGATATTGTAAACCATTCCAGGAGTATATGACCCCATATCTGCCCTGGGTATTGGCTGGTAAATTCAAAGCACTGACCTTGGGATTAATAACCCAATACCTAATCAACTCTGCCTTGACTGTGTATTAAAAGCCCAATACCTAATGAAAAGAGCTCCATCTCTCTATAGTACAGTAACCATTACTGCATCCCAAACCAGATGTGTTTAGATTATTGATCTGGAGAAGATTCCAGCACATTTCCTTAGTTATTAAGTGTGTTTATGAAGGAAGCATCATTAACTGTTTTTTTTTTCATTCAAAATTAACTTTCTTATAGATTAGGTGGGTAGAATTTCATATCTTTTGTTACATATCCCATCAGTCATAGGAGAAGGCTCTCTTATTCTGTTGTGTCTGGGCAAGGTCCTTGTCTGCTTGCAATGTCTGTGGGCTTAATCTGCCCTAGACAGCACCATAGATGTATGCTTCAGCATTACCTTGAATCTGGGAGGTTCACTGCATAGAGACTGCTAGTCCACAGAGCTCTGATCCAGGTCTCCTTTCTTGCTGTAATCAGATCAGAGATGAAATGTTCTGGAGCCACACCTCAGGAAAATCCCCTGACATCTAGGTCAGAAAAGATTATGAAGGGATAAAGGATTTGCTATCATAGCCTGAATCCCTTTACCACGGAATATGATCATACATGATCCCATCCCAACTGATCCATTCTCTGAGGCCACATTATACCAGAAATGTAAAATAAACTAAAACCCAGTAATATGGTGTCCATTCTCCCTCACAGCCAACCTATGAACAGATTAGAACTGTTCCCTAGAACTAGTGCTGTCAATCATATGCTCCCAAACTTAGTGGCCCTTTTGCATGCCCCCTAGCAGGAAAATGGAAAAAATTACCCACATCCTTGCTGACTATTGAAACGTTTTTACTATAGCCCATAATCCAGAATAAAGTATTACAAAAAAATCTCACTGCCCCTTGTCGGAGCATACTAATGGTGACTATTTAGGACAGGGTAGAACTGCCCTTGAGTTTCTAATTCCTTATGGGAACCACATATTTCTCCCATAAAATACACGTGCACCATTCCATTTCCCCTCAAGGGGCAGTATCAGGTACTTCAGTAAACACTGCACTATGCCGTTATAGGAGCAGACTTCTTATCTTTCTCAATTAGAGACCTACTCAATTTGAAGCTGTCAACTCTGGATTAATAGACAAACTCTGCCCACTACTCGACCAGACTTCAAAATTGACACAATTACAAAACTTTCACACCACTGAGAATTATGATCCCAGCAAGTTGATACAGTTAATGTATCTCTGTAAATCAGTAAGATATTAAAACACACTGAGGACCCGGAAAAGGTACTGAGATGTGAAAGAGATAGAGGGTGAAAATGCATCCGAATCTGTTTGCCCTGTTTATATTGAATAGAGCAATAAATCCATATCTTCAAAATCCAATATAGAACACACTCAATTCACGCAAAAACAGACTTGCATATCTAATGTTACTTATGCTCATTATTCAAGAAATAAATACAACATATATAATGCTTTCACATGCAAAAAATGTCTATTCTTCCAATTTTGGTGGGTAGAAAGATAAAGTTTTACATGACTGGCTGTAAGGGATGGCATTATCTGTTTGCTGTCCCTGAGGCAAGGTCCTTGTCTCTATTTCACATTTAGAGTCTTAGTTTTCATCTTCCAGGTCCCTAAAGAAATGTGTCAAGTCCAAGATATTTCCAGAGAATCTGAGACATCTCAGAGAAACCATCTGGCCCAAGTAATGAGAATGCCGTTTGAGGTTGAGCAGATTTCAGCTGAAATCCACCATCACTTCTAGGACATACCCAATTTTTCAGATATACACATCAGTGGGAGGTTAGGAAACAATAAATTTCAGCTACCTACAACACAGGAGCAGTGTGGTTTAGAACAAACTCTGGATGGCCTTGGGAAGAATGGGCATTAGAGAACACTCCATTGCACCCAAGAGGAACCTGTCCGTGGATCAAGAGGCTGCTGTGCAAACAGAACAAGGGAATACGGAATGGTTTAAAATCAGGAAAGTATGTTACAAGAATTTTTAAAAATAACTTTATTGGCAGTTCTTACAGCTTAAAGATAATCCATACATACATCCATCGTGTCAAGCCCATTTGTGCATATGTTGCCATCTTCATTTTCAAAATATTTTCTTTCTACTGGAACCCTTGGTATCAGCTTCTCATTTCTCCTTTCCCCACCCTCCTTCCCTCATGAAACCTTGATTATTTATAAATTATTACTTTTTGCACGACTTGCACCAACCGCTGTCTCCCTTCACCCACTTTTCTGTTGGTCCTCCTCCTGGGAGAGGTTTACATGTAGATCACTGTGATCGCTTTCCCCTTTCTACTCCCACCTTCCCCTTCCCCTCCTGGTATAGCTACCATCATTATGGGTCCTAAGGGGTTATCTGCCCTGGATCCCTGTGTTTCCAGCTCTTATCTGTATCGTGTACATGCTCTTGTCTAGCTGCATTTGTAAGCTAGAATTGGGGTCATGATAATGGGGAGGAGGAGAAGAAGCACTGAATAACTAGAGGAAAGTAGTATGTTTCATTGGTGCTATATTTCACCCTGACTGGCTCATCTCTTACTTGTGACCCTTCTGTGAGGGGGTGTCAAATTGTCTACAGATGGCCTTGGGTTTCACAGTGATATGGTTTTTTGTTCTGGGTCTTTGATGCCTGATAGTTGATCCCATTGACACAACATGATCACACAGGCTGGTGTGCTTCTTCCATGTGGTCTTTATTCCTTCTCAGCTAAATTGACGCTTTTTAAATTTTCAAGCCTTCCTGACCCTAGATGCTATATCTTTTGATATCTGGGCAGCATCAGCTTTCTTCATCACATTTTTTAATGTGCCCATTTTGCCTTCAGTGATTGAGTCAGGAAGGTGAGCACCAAAGAATGGCAAGTTATTAGAACAAACTATTTTTGCATTGAGGGAGTACTTGAATAGATCTATTTACTGATCATTATATATAAATACATACCTCTATTTAGACCTCTCTACGTGTCCTTTACCTCCTAGTTCTTTTCCCTATTTCCTTTTACTTTCCTCTTGTCCCACTATCATTTTCAACCTTCATTTGGTTTTCAGTAATTCCTCGTGGATACATTGCACTTGATCAAACGCCATCAGGCCTCCTGCGCCTTCCTCACCATCAAGTTTACATCACTTGTTGCTCTCCTATCCTGCTTTTGTTGGCTCCCCCCTTTCTTTCCCCTGCCTCCCCATCTCCTGTGTCCCTTCCGGAACCATCAGTCCTGTTATTTTCTCCTCAGGATTGTTTACCCCGCCTACCTTATCTATATAGACATGCAAGAACAATATTAAGCACAAAAAGAAAACAACAAAACAAACCAACAGCAAAAAAGAAAAGTCTATAAATAGTTCCCGGTTTGTTTGTTGACTATTATGAGTGTTTGCCAGTCGAGTCTCATGGGATGTTACACCCTGGCTCCAAAGTCCATTTTTGGGATTCCTCAGGGACTTCATTGCTTTACTCCCCTTGTTGCTCTGTCAAACACCCTTAGTGTTTCTGCCCGGTGTGGTGGGGTCAGATTGGAGACAATTCTCACACCGTGTCTTCGGTGTTATGCCCTGTAGCGCTATGGGTCACTGATGGAAATCGTGTCTCGTGCTGAGGCCAGCCCTATGGTCCTCTCTGTGCATTGGCTGCTCCCAGCAGGAATATCATCCTTGGGCTTGGTGGACCAGGGGTGTGTTCTACTCTCTCTTTAACTCATAGTTTGCTCCCATGTGCTCTGTTCAGAAGTGCCCCTCTCCCAGAGCTGTAGCTTCAGTGTTGTCCTTTGTAGTCCATTTTCCTTCAGTGCTCTCCATCAGTCACCCTGGGAACCATCAGACTGATGATTCTTCAGGCAGGGAGGCTGGACATGTAGCTGGGATTGGGGCTTCCCCTGAAGACCTCTCTATTGGACTGCTGCATCATGCCAGTATGTTGAATTCATGTCTTGGCACACCAGGTTGAGGTCTGGTCCCTCTCTCTCACTCCTGTGGAGATTTAAACAATACCCTCCCCTTGGATGTATTAGTGCCCTGTTCCCCTACTACCCATGCCTCCCCCCACTTTTCTTGCTTTCCCCCCCCTTTTTCATTGACTGTCATATGTATCCCTGGATTGGGTCTGGCCCCTGCCATACTAACCTGGACTTCACCCCAGGAATGTATTCATATAGTAACTTTCCCCCTATATCTCTTTTGCCTTTTAAGCTTACTTAAGTGGACTTATGGTTTACTTCTCCTTTTACCCTTTGCTTATTTCACTTCACATAATTTCCTCCAATTTTTCCCATGCGGCAATGTGCTTCATGCATTCATCACTGCTTTTCAGGCATGTGTAGTACTCCAGTGTATGCATGTACCACAGTTTTTGAATCCATTCATCTGTTGATGGAAATTTGGGTTGTTTCCAACTTCGTGCGATTGTGAACTACGCCATGATGAGCATTGGGGCACAGATATCTGACTGTGGTTCATTTATTGCCTCTTCTGAGGATATGCCAAATAGGGGAATTGCTAGGTCCTATGGTAGCTTGATTTCCATCTCTTTTACACTTCACCAAATCTAATTCCATAATGGCTGTACATACATACAAGTCCACCAGCAGTGGACCAATGTTCACATCTCACCACAGCCACTCCAACACTTGTTACTCTCTGATTTTGTGAATTGATAGAATTCTGGCTATCTTTGAGGGTGTTAGGTGGTATCTCACAGTTGTTCTAATTGGTATTTCTCTGATGGCTAATGATCAGGAACATTTTCTCATATTTACTGGGTATTCAGATTTCTGCCCTTGTGAAATTTCTGTTCAGGTCCTTTGCCCATCTCCTCAGTGGGTAATTAGGTGGTTTGTTTTTTTTTTTTTAACAATTTATTGGGGCTGATACAATTCTTTTCACAGTTCATACATATACATACATCAATTGTATAAAGCACATCTGTACAGTCTTTGCCCTAATCATTTTTTTCTCTTTTCTTCTTTTACATTTTATTAGGGACTCCAACAACTCTTACCACAATCCATACATATACATACATCAATTGTATAAAGCACATCCATACATTCCCTGCCCCAATCATTCTCAAGGCATTTGCTCTCCACTTAAGCCCCTTGCATCAGGTCCTCTTTTTTTCCCCCCCTCCCTCCCCTTTCCCCCTCCCTCATATGCCCTTGGTAATTTATACCTCGTTATTTTGTCATATCTTGCCCTATTCGGGGTCTCCCTTCCCCCCTTCTCTGCTGTCCCTCTCCCAGGGAAGAGGTCACATGTGGCTCCTTGTAATCAGTTCCCCCTTTCCAACCCACTCACCCTCCACTCTCCCAGCATCGTCCCTCACGCCCTTGGTCCTGAAGGTATCATCCACCCTGGATTCCCTGTACCTCCAACCCTCATATGTACCAGTGTACAGCCTCTGTCCTATCCAGCCCTGCAAGGTAGAATTTGGATCATGGTAGTTGGGGGGAGGAAGCATCCAGGATCTGGGGGAAAGCTGTGTTCTTCATCGATACTACCTCACACCCTAATTAACCCATCTCCTCTCCTAAGCCCCTCTATGAGGGGATCTCCATTGGCCGACACTTGGGCCTTGGGTCTCCACTCTGCACTTCCCCCTTCATTTAATATAATATATACACATACATATATACATATACACATATATACACATACATACACAAACTTACATCTTTTTTTGCATGATGCCTTATATCTGGTCCCTTGGGCACCTCGTGATCGCACTGGCCGGTGTGCTTCTTCCATGTGGGCTTTTTTGCTTCTGAGCGAGATGGCCGCTTGTTCACCTTCAAGCCTTTAAGACCCCAGACACTATCTCTTTTGATAGCCGGGCACCATCAGCTTTCTTCACCACATTTGCTTGTGCACCCATTTGTCTTCAGCGATCCTATCATGGAGGTGTGCAGTCAATGATATGATTTTTTGTTTTGATGCCTGGTAACTGATCCCTTTGGGACCATTCGATCACACAGGCTGGTGTGTTCTTCCATGTGGACTTTGTTGCTTCCGAGCTAGATGGCCGCTTGTTTATCTTCAAGCCTTTAAGACCCCAGTCACTATCTCTTTTGATAGCCGGGCACCATCAGCTTTCTTCACCACATTTACTTGTTCACCCACTTTGGCTCCAGCCGTTGTGTCAGGAGAGTGAGCATCATAGAGTTCCAATTTAATAAAAGGGGTTTTTTTAAGCAAGCAGAGTATTATAAATTTTAATAAGGCGTTTGTCTGATGTGTCATTACTAAAGATATTTTCCCAGTCTGTCAGCACTCTCATTACTCTCTTGCTGAATTCATTCGATGTACACAGGCATTTTATCTTCGGTATACCCCTCTTGCCAATTAGTGACTCAACTGTATTTGTGTCCTTACCTATATCCGATAGCCTAGATATTCCCTGCACCAAAGTTCTCAGGTTGGTCGCAATTCCCTCATTGATTGTCCTAATAGTTTGGGGTTTTACCACAAGGTCTGTGATCCACCTTGAGTTTAATCTTGTGCGCGGAGTGAGATAAGGGTCTTGCTTCATCTTTCTGCAGGTAGATATCCATTCTTTCCAGCACCACTTGTTGAAGAGGGCATCTGCTTCCCATTTGATATCTTTTGGTCCTTGTCAAAGATCAGTTTTCTGTATGCTGATGATTTTATTTCTCAGGTTTTAGTTCTTTTCCAATGTGTGTTAGGGTCTCGTCCAGCGAGACCCTCACGCGGTGACCTGGAGAGGCAACGAACCTGGATGGCAAAAAGACACAGAGACGTGGGGCAAGACAAGTGCTGATCAAGCCCGTTTATTTTGCCAAAACTCTGGGTATATATTCACAACAGAGAAGGAAGTGGGAGGCACATATTCCAATGAAGGACACTGTGTAACAACCGCACACTGTACAACAACTAATCAGCCACATGTTCCCAATAAGGTACAAAGGGTGCGCAACAGTACTCAAAGACGTCCGTGGCGACGTCCGCATGCAAATCAAGGCTTACCGGGTGAACTTATCACGATGTTCCTAATATGGTATATCTGCAGTTCAATGGGTGCTCAGTACTTTGACTAATGGCAACAAGGTCAGTTATCGCAATTTCTCATGCTACTGAGCACGTAGTTTGGAATGTGGGGGCGAAGTTGGGCAGGAAACAAAGCCTTGCTGTTAGAAAGCGGCCAAGTTTCTCCTACGTGTCTGAGGCCAGAGTCTTAATGGCTATCGGCTCCCAACAAATGTGATAGGATTTTATCCTCTCCCCATACTTATTAAATGTATATTCTGACAAAGTAATCTGAGATGCTGGAATTTTTTTGAAGGAAAACGTGGCATCAGGTTTGGGAAAAAATCATATTAACAACCTTCCATATGCAAGTGACAAAACCTTGCTTGATTGAAGATTGGCTTGAAACATTTGCTGATAAAGGTCAAATACTGCAGCCTTCAGCATGGACTACAACTCATTATAAAGAAGACCAAACTCCTCATAAGTGGACTAATAAGTAATATAATGAGAAATCAATAATATATTGGTATTGTCAATAATTTTATCTGGCTGGCATGCACAATAAGTGCTCATGGAAGTGAGACATACTAGTGTTAGCCACTGATATGCCATCTTTTGACTGCTGGATGACCTGCTCCGTTCCCCTCTCATCTGGGAAAGTCCCACTAGAGAATAATTTTGGAATGCACTCATGTTCTCCGGATCAGAACATTGTAATTAATAATATTTTTGCTTTTAATGTTGTAACCAGTAGATTCCTATTTTTATGTTATTAAACAGAATGTTATAATCAGTGCTATACTGTGTAATGCTCACTAGCTTTAAAGAATAATAACATTAATATTGCTTTCTGCTTCTGTCCATGCTTGCATAAGTCCTAGACAAATGATAAATGAGTTTTTGCCTTTATAGATGGACTGAAATGTCTACTCGGGACTCCAATCAAAGAATCGCTTTTAAATTCTAGCAGTCCGGTTATAACCGAATAAAGACTCTTTTAAATTATCGTAACATTATAGTGGCTGTCATTCATTTCAAACCACAACAGAAGCAAAAGTCAAGAAATCAAGTGAACCATTGGATTGGATGAATCTGCTGCATAAGACTTCTTGAAAGTGTTGAATAAAAGGATGTTACCTTGAGGATCATAAGGTACACCTGCCAGAGATTTGTTATTTTCTGTTTCTTGTTTACCCCCTCAAACTCTTTTATTAGGACATAATCCAGACACATCATTCAATAGTTGTCATATCATGTGACTATCACAATCAGCTTCAAGCATTTTCTTCCTTCTTTTATTTGATATCAACTCCCCACTAGCTCCCACATTCCATGTTGTGCCTTCCAGGACCCCTAATGTAGTTATAGTTTCTACAGAGTCACCCACCCTGGGTTCTATATAGCAAAACTACATAGAAAAATATATAAAAGAGTCAAGATGGCTGCTAACTATAACAACAACAAGAACAAACTGCAATTCAAAAAGCAAAAACAGAAAGTATAGAAAAACAAGATTAAGATCAAAGAGTACTGAAAGGGAGAGCAAATAATGTTTTTAATTATTCAAGTCAGAGTTTTTATTTCAATCTACTATTATCATCTCTGATTGATAGCCAGGTTATTCCTATACCTTAATTATGGTCAGACAGAAATCACAGAGACTTATTGCATGTATAAATCCTGCAAATGTGTTTTGGTCTTTGACTGTCATCCATGGCCTTCTTAAAATCAGTGTTTAAAAACTTGTTAGGGCGTGGTCAAGGGTAATGCAACCAAGAGGAATTACTGAAACCCAAATGAAGACTGAGCATGATAGTCGGACAAGAGGAAAGTCAAAGGAAATAGAGGAAAGAGCTAGGAGGCAAAGGGCATTTATAGAGGTCTAAATAAAGGCATGTAAATATTTATATATACATTTATATATGATAATGGGGAAATACATCTCTGTGCATATATGTATAGGTTTAGTATTAAGGTAGCAGATGGACATTGGGTCTCCACTCAAATACTCCCTCAATGCAAGAATATTTTGTTCTATTAAACTAACATTCAATGATCCTCACCCTTTCGACACAATCACTGAACACAAAGCGGGTGAATAAGTGAATGTGATGAAGAAAGCTGATGGTGCACAGCTATCAAAAGATACAGCGGCTGGGGTCTTAAAGGCTTGAAGGTAAATAACCAGCCATCTAGCTCAGAAGCAACAAAGCCCACATAGAAGAAGCACACCAGTCTGCGTGATCATGAGGTGCCGAATGGATCAGTTATCAGGCATCAAAGAATAAAAAAATCATATCATTCTGTGCTCACCTCCATGATATGATCACTGAAGACAAATGGGTGCATAAGCATATGTGGTAAAGAAAACTGATGGTGCCTGGTGATCAAAAGATATAGTGTCTGGGGTCATAAAGCTTGAAGGTAAACAAGCAGCCATCTAGCTCAGAAGCAACAAAGCCCACATAGAAGAAGCACACCAACCTGTGCGATCATGAGGTGTTGAAGGGGTCAGTTATCAGGCATCATCAGAACAAAAAAATCATATCACTGTGAATGCCGGGGGGAGGGGAGGAGTGCAGACTGGCGACCCAAAGCCCATTTGTAGGCCACTGGACAACCCCTTACATTGTCTCAGGGAGGAGATGAACCAGACAGGATGTCGTGCAGCAACAATGGAGCATAGTTCCTAAATGATCCCCAGACCCCCAAACACTCTATCATGATCCCAATTCTACCTTACATATCTGGCTAGAACAGAGGGTGTACACTGTTACAAATAGGAACTGGAAACACAGGGAATCCAGGGTAGATTATTCCCTTCAGGACCAGTGGTGTGAGTGGTGATACTGAGAGGGTGGAGGCAGGGTGGGTTGGGAAGGGGGAACCAATTATAAGGATCTACATATAACCTCCTCCTATGGGGACGGACAACAGAAACATGCGTGAAGAGAGACGTTGGACCGTGCAAAATATGACAAAATAGTGATTTCTAAATTATCAAGGGGTCATGAGGGAGTGGTGAGGGAGGGGATAAATGAGGGACTGATGCCAGGGGCTTAGGTGAAGAGTTAATATTTTGAGAATACTGAGGGCAATGAATGTAAAAATGTGCTTTACACAATTGATGCACGTGTGGGTTTTGATAAGAGTTGTATGAACCCCTAATAAAATGATTTTAAAAAGAGGCACAGACAATGGTTATTAGGAAAAAAATTGAGCTCTGATACCATTCTCTGCTGCAGAATTGGATGTTACTATTGACAATCCTTGGATCACATATGTTGATGTTATTCTTCCATGTGGGCTTAGTTGATGGTACACTTAGATCACTGCTTGTTTGAAAACAAGACTTAAGATTCGAGACACTATTGTTTCTGATAGATACCATCTAATTTCTTCACCACACTTTGCTGTAGCAACTACATCTTCTGTATTTCCTTCAAAAGGGAATTTTGTAAGAATTAACTGTTCTTAGAATGTAGCTTGGGTTAATTATGAGCTCCACATCCATCCCTTACTCTGTTTATTCTATTCACCTCTGGTTCACCTTAGAGACATCTTGTTATTTTATGGCAGATAACTTTATCAATCATCTCTTTGAAGCATAAGGTAATTTTGTTTATAGTGTCATTGATTCAGCCCAGGATAATATATTTAAAACACAATTAAGAAAAGGTAATTGAATAAATGTACAGCCTTAGTATTTTCAATTGCCTGTGAAAAGTGAATGTGAAAGTTGAACATTCTTCAATGCATACAAAGGAAGACTGAAGAAGAATCAACGTATTAGAATATAGTAAAGGCAAAAGAACATTAAAAGTACCATGGACTGCCAAAAGTTAAAACAAATGTGCCATTGAAGAAACATGGCTACAGTGCTCCTTAAAGGCAAAGATGGCGATATTTTGCTTATGTACTTTGCACATGTTATCAGGAGAGACCAGTCCCTAAAGAAAGACATCACACTGGGGAAATTAGGGCAAGTGAATGATAAAGAAATCTTCTCAATGAGATGGACTGATGCAGGAGCTGCAAAAAATGGGCTCAAACATGAGAACATTGTCAGAATGGCAAAGGACTGAGTCATGTCCCTTTTTGTTAGACACAGGTTTGCTATGAGCTAGAACTGACTCAGTGACACCTATGAAGAATCAACTACATTTGTGACAAATTATTGGTTTACCACATAAGCTCTTCCCTGTTGGACCATTATATAAATGTCAGAGTATATTCATAATCTATAGCAGAAATTAAACACTCGTCTTTGTGTTCTTTAATGACTTACATCTACCACACGGGACTAAGAAGACCTCTCTAGGACTTCCAATGCTCTAACTTTTAAAGGGAGGTGAGTTTTATCTTTCTCTGCTAGAGAGACCACATATTCAAACCTATCAGTTGATTGGTGGGGCTTGATGAGGTCATCCACTCCTGGAAAGATGGCCAGTCCAAAGAGGGACTTAGAAGTCCTAAGTGGGACTTCTACTCTTTTTCATAAGTTTGAAGAGGCACAGAGGGTATAAGCTTGAACTATGGAAAATGAGCTACACAGATAAATATCCACAATGACTGAACCAGATTTCATATATGAGCATCTGGGTGATAAAGTCATTTCTTAACCAATTGCTTAATTCACTCTCACCCTCCAACACATTCCTCACAATTTTTTATATTCTTTGAATCACAGTAAGGTGTGATGACTGAAACTTTGTGTATCATGGCTGAGTCAGGATCCTAAGGCATTGGTTCATGATGATGGAATCCGCCTGGTTGATAAGAGTTCATAGAATGCCATCTCTTTCATGATGAGACCTACTGTGAGCAGCCAATGAGGAGGAAGATAGCTTCCTTGTGGGTGTGGTCTTATCATTTAAAAGGATTCTCTGAATGGTCTTTAGCTTTGTTCTGGACCTGGACACTTCATCTGACCTGAAGGTTTGGGGACTTGAGACAAAATCCTGTAATTGTGTTTCTGGAAGTTGTCGGTCTCAATTTGCTTGAGAAAGAAGTCTGCCATCTTACCTCCCATCTTGCATTCATCAGCCACTGGATATACTTGATCTAGGATAAGAGTCAGGACAGGAATCTGAGCCTTGTCAGCCTCTGCAACTGTGAGGTGAAATATGCAGTAACATGAAAACTGTCTACATTAGTGGGTCTCACCCTGTGGATTGCCACCCCTTTGGGGGTAAAACGACACATTCACAGGGGTCGCCTGATTCATAACAGTAGTAAAATTATAGTTATAAAGTAGCAATGGAAATAATTGTATGGTTGGGGGAACTGTATTAAATGGTCATGGTATTAAGAAGATTGAGAACCACTGCTCTAAATGGTCCTGAGAAGCTAAGTTTGGAGGGGCCAAGAAGTTGAAGGCCTGGGTCCTTAAACTTGGCTCTCCTTGAGGCCATTGTGAATTGAGGTCACTCTAATTTGCATTATGAACATATGGATATAGTTGCTCTACTCAATATAAACAGAGTAACCAGATTAGGGTGTCCTGTTTACCCTCAATCTCTTTAACACCTCAATACCTATTCAGGGACTTGGTGTGTCTTACATCTTCTCTTTGTGTAATTCTTCATTATGTGTATCAACTTGCTGGGGTCGAGGTTATCTGTAGTGTGGCAGGCATGTAAGAATGTCAGTGTTGGAGCTGTGCTCCAGTGTGGACTTATTCCTCCATTTATCATGAGCTGGAGGCTTCAAAACCACCAGCTTCTGTGATTCAGAGAGATAACAGTCGGCTCCCCTAGAGACATACAGCAGTGTTTCCCAAGGTACATGATACTGCCCACTGAAGCAAAATGGAAATGTCCATTCAGTGTAAAAGTGATACCAATGTTTTTTAGAGGGGAGAAAGATGGGGCTTACTACTCCCATTAAGTATTGCAGTCTTGGATGATTACATAAGACTGGCTAGGTCTGTTGTGGGATACACTGTTTCTCTCTGGCTCCATACTCTTGAAGAGTTCCCGGAACCCACAATGGTTGGCCAGCTGAAGATGGAGCCCAGAATGGGCAAGGGGAAGGCCATCTTCTGAAACTACACTTGTGGCCAGCTCCTGGACCTCGTCTTTGCCAGCTATAGACTCATGCACACACAGCAGGTGGTGGACTTCATCAGAGGGAAGCACGCCCACTTCGGAACCTGCTCCTCCAAGGAGATGACAGTCCTGGAGGCCATAGACCTGCTGGACCAGCTGGTGGATGAGTCGGATCCGGATGTGGACGTCCCTACCTCCTTCCATGCCTTCCAGACTGTGGAGGGCATCCGGAGGGCACATCCCCACAAGGACTGGTTGTACCTGGTGGGGATGCTGCATAATCTGGGGAAGTTGCTGCCCCTGGCCAAGGAGCCCCAGTGGGCCGTAGTTAGAAACACCTATCCTGTGGGCTGCTGGCCCCAGGCCTCTGTGGTCTTCTGCGACTCAACTTTCCAGGACAATCCAGGCCTCAGGGATCCTCTATACAGCTCTGAGCTTGGGATGTACCAGCCTCACTGCAGCCTGGGGAATGTCCTCATGTACTGGGGCCATGATGAGTATATGTACCAAGTGATGAAGTTCAACAAATTTCCTCTAGTTCCACTCCTTCTATGCGTGGCACACCGGTGGTGACTACCGGCAGTTGTGTAGCCCTGAACATGCCGCCCCGGGTTCAGGAGTTCAACAAGTTTGAACTCTACATCAAATGCCCAGACCTGCCTGATGTGGACATACTGCACCCCTATTACCAGGGGCTCATTGGCAAGTACTTCCCCAGAGTCCTCAGTTGGTGACCATCCTGCATGCCCAAGACAACCTTGTGATCATGGAGACAGGCCTGGCCCACCCCACTTCCTTGATAGACCCCACCCACCTGACTGTGCTCAGGTTTGCATCAATAAAGACCTTAAAGTGTCAAAAAAAAGTACAATCTTGGAAACCCATAAGGGCAGTATACTCTGTCCTACATGGTTGCCATTCATCAGCATTGACAGTGACAATAAGCTATTTTTATACATCATTGGGGACTATAGGCTTTATTACAAAAGTTTTCAATTACCAGCAAGGGTGTAAGTTTTCTGTTTTTCTAAGAAGGGGCCTCAAACTAGGGACAAGAAGTGAAGAAACCAATGATATATAACCTTGAGTGACTTCGAGAGCAGTTAAAATTTATTTTACAGGATGGCAATGAGGGGAATAGGACTAAATGAAATGGGGCTTGATTTACTTCATTTTACATGACACAATGTGGCATCCTTGAATGGATCTAGTATGATGGGTCTCTTTTCAACAGTCAAGAGTGCCTGTATTTCTGGAGATCTTCATGAATCTTGGCATCCAAGTTTCACTGGGTCTAGAAGATTCCAAGGGCAGAGGTCTTGGTTTCCAAGAACATGCTTTGCTCCTGCCTGTTATTATATGAGGGTACTAGAATCCTATCTGTCTGCTGGCCTCTATTCTCATATTGTGTAGAAGAGAGAAATTAAGCTAGCAAGGGTGGATTGGGGTAAAGCTGTTGATGTCAGATGCATCCTGTAATCTTGGCCTCCAAATGTCCACATTATCATACCAAAGATAACTTCATCCTCATGAACCTAATCCAAAACAATCCCATATGCATCACAAACATGAATGTCTTAAAAATGACAGAAACACAGAAGCAGAGGTTATGAGTTAGGAAACATGGTAAAGAAGAAATGACATTAGCTACCTATGTGTGTGATGATTGCATCCCAAGGTCTATTAGGATGGCTGTGAGAAAAATGTACAGTCAGAAATATGGTGGTTGCTTATTGAATCAAATAATCAGATGGCTTACTACGCGGGATAGACAAATACAAGAGGAATGACTGTTCACTCATCAAATGGAAATGTTGAGAACTATATTGAACCACAATGCTCCCTGTGATGGAATATCTGTGCAAATACAAGAAAATCTTGCCAATACAGTGAAGAGTCAAATTTACCCACCAATCACTAATGAAGAAATTAAAGAATTCTTCCAACCACTTCAGTATGAAATTGACCTACCATGCAGTCAAGTAGCATAGATAATTATTGGTAAGTGGAATGAGAGATTAGGAAACAGAGGAAAGAAAAGCAGTTGGAAAACGGGGTCCTTCTGATAGAAATTTGGAAATCACATATACCTTTGTAAAAACCACAAATGGCTGCTATACATATAGGCTTATACCAATGTAATTCACTGAAGTAAAATCAAGTACGTCTGTGGAAAATGTTTTAGAGTACAAAAGATACCCCAGTCCCAAATATAAATTAAGGACAGCATTTACTCAGCCATAAGGACAAAAAGATGACACAAAACCACAGATATATAATGTGGATGAGGAATGCTATTAGCACAAAGTCATAAGAGCATTAAATATTCACAGTCAGGTTGTTACATCACTAAGACACAGAATACAGGAGACTTTCAAATTCATGAGTAACTGAAAGTTCATTAATCACAATAGAATGGGGGATTATAGAAGCCCAAAGAGGAGCAAAATGTCAACACATGCTTAGAAGATTAGCCCTTCCAAACAAGGCAGTCTGGGAAAGATGGCTAGGTTACAACTTTTGTGTATGCAACCTCGAGTACTGTACTATCTGTCAAGGACACACACTCAATCCGCTAAGGGACTGCTCTATAATGCCTTGACTGTATAGAGGGTAGAGGTAATCCACTCTCCAATGTACTCTACCTGAGGGCAAGATTATTTACTTCATTGTGACATTATCTCAAGGAATTCATTGATGTGAGTTTGTTTTTTTGTTGTTGACTTTGTATGTTATGTATACCCTGACCAAAGTGAAATTATAAAATGTAAGGCCAAACATAATAGAGATTTTGGAGGAGCTTGTTATCTTCAGTCAAAATGAAGCTGGGACCATGAAGCTGAAGACATGAGTCAAAGACATGAGAGCACAAATATAACCTTTGGTACATCACACATGAATGTCAAGACCATCTCACGTACAGATATGATTAATTGAACGCAAACAACAGGAAACTGGATCAGCTGTAAAATGGCATCAATAGCATTATGTATGAAGAAAGCAACATCATTCCCAAGACAGAAAAGAAAGAATGATCGAGGCGAACATCAAGGAGACTGATACCTACCACTGGTAGAAATGTAGGTAAAGCAAACGGAAGAAATGATGAAGGAAGAGCTGAACAGAACATTTTAAAGAGCAACTTAAGAAGACATTGAAGTATTGAACTGAAACACGTTACTCACGGGGAAAACCATCAAAGTTATCATAGTGAGAACAAGGAGAATTTCATTCAGTATATGTGGTAGAGAAAAGAGAGGTGGGAATAGGCTCACACCCCAAGAAAGCTTTGCCTGAAATAATCTAAAGAAAAATATTGGCAGAGCCATTTATAAACAGAATTGTTTGTGGCTTTCTTTCACCAGAGAACCTAAACATATAGTCATTTCTGCAAAGCTCTTTATTAATAGCTCTGTAATCAAGAGTGGATATTTTCATCCATCTGGTCAGAATTGAGGACAGGGGACTAAGCTCGCTCTCTTTAAATGTCTACAGGGGAACTCCCTTAAGTCTACCCTCCTTAAAATCTCTTCTTTTGGGGGTTGAGATTCTACCCTCCTTAAAATCTCTTCTTTTGGGGGTTGAGATGAAAGGGTTGGGGACTAAGCCTTAAACTTGCTCTTCAGACATGCGACTTTTGGCAGAAGTGTTGTGGCATCAAATAAATGATGAACACTATAATGCCTTGATAATTTAGAAGAGACTATTTGGTTATCACTGGACTGCTAGAATCTAAAAGTGACTCTTTGATTGCAGTTCTAAGTGGATATTTCAGTCAATCTTTAAAGGCAAAAGCTCATTTATCATTTGTTTAGGGCTTAAGCCAACATGGACAAAAGCAGAAAGTAAAACTAATGTTATTCTTCTTTAAAATGAGTGAGTCCTACGGGGTACAGGATTGATGATAACATCCTGGTTAATAAAATAAAAATAGCAATATCCTGGTTACAACATCAAATTCAACAATATTATTAATTACAATTTCCTGATCTCCAGAACATAAGAGTCCATTTTAAAATCAAACACTGGTGAGACTTTCTGAGATGGGAGGGTGAAGGATGAAGATCATTCATTCAAAAAGATGGCGTGATTGTGACTAGTGATAGTCTGTCTCAGAAGAACAGATAATAATTTTAAAATGTTTAAAATTCTGTTGTGAAATAATTCTTTATTGTGACTTAGGTGTGGATTTTGTTTGGGCCGGGTCCGAACCAAGGCAGCCACCTGTACCAGCTTCTCGAGAAGACAAATGACCTGGCTGAAATGGAAAGCATCTGCCTCCAGCAGTTCAAAAAGCTTACCTCCTGGGGCAGAGCACAGCCTCTTCTCCCCAGTGTTCCAGGAAGCAAGTTTTCTGAGAACAAGATTATTTACTCACAGACCCCATCCTGGCTCAAATCCTGCAGCTACAGCACTAAAACCTCCCTTCCCCTTATCAACGCATATGTCCTTGGCTTGGACCCTATTTAAGTCCCACTGCCTCACTACCAGGTGCTATTTCCCTGACCTAATATGTTGGGTCTCAGAACCTTCCCAGGGGCTCAAGATGCCTCCATCCCTTTCTCTGCTCTCCCTTCCCTCCTGGGAGTTCTTTCCCTGCCTCAGTAAAATCTTTCTCAACTTCACATTCCTGGCTAAATTCTATCTCTGTTCTGCACCTCTGTTAAACCTCTCATATTTATTCATCAGTTTCATATTCAGTAATTTAAGTTATTTTCCAAATCGGCAATTGCTTGTAACTATCCATAGCCTATAACCCCTCCTGAGATATTAATGTGCTACCATTAGCAGGAACGCAGGATGCTAAGGCAAGGGACTTCAAGGGGGTCAGCAAACACATGAGCAGCTGCATGCATGTATAAGTGTTCTTTCACAGAAATTATCATCGGGGTCCTTTTGGCTGGTTCATTGTAATGTTCCTCAAAGAAAGCAGATAAGGTAGGCCATACATACATTTTATTTTCAACCAATTATTATTTTTTTTGCCAAAACTGAAATATCATGTGGAATGATTGTATCTTCTCAGACAATTCGAGGCATGGTGCATTTGGTCCTTGCAGGGATCAATTGAACTCATTCATGATGACAAACACATCAACCAAGTAAGCTATATCTGCAGTTCACTTTTATCACTGAAAGGTGCTTCGAACTACGGTCTTGCTATCTGATTGAGAAACGCTTTGAGTTCATTATGAAGCTCAAAAACACGTTTTAAAATTCTTCCTCTTGACTACCATCTCACTTCAGTGGGAAATAACAGACCATAACTTGGCGTATCTAACTTGTTGCACAGTTGGGAAAACAGTCGACTGTTTAAAGTGCTCGTCATTACAAAATTGACAGAAATTATGACGCTTTTCATCACTTCTTGTAACTCTTGTGGCAGCATCTTCATTGCTAATATTTGCCAATGAATCATACAGTGAGTTCTGATGAATTCTGGTCACTCATTCAGTACCAAACGTTGAAATCCAGATCGACATACTAGCATAACTGGAGCCCCATCTGTGAAAACACCACAAACCTTTCCCCAAGAGATCGTATGTTCTTTCAGAAATGAACCAAATGTATCAAATACTTCAAGTGCAGCAGTTGTCATTTCAAGAGGTTTACAAAAAAGAAACGCATCTTTAAAGTTGTCATTCATACACCTCACGTAAAAGAGTAACTGTGAACAGTTTGCAAGGTCTGTAGATTCATCAAGCTGGATACTAAATATTGGAATTGGAGCAGATTTAATTTCTTGGATTATCTGATCAAAAATATCAGCAGACATGTCAGCTATTCTCTGGGGACAGTGTCATTAGGTGAGGAAATTACACTCAATTTTGTAACAAATTCATTTCCGATCAGAACCCAACAATGACTTTGGCCGCTGGCAACAGTAAATTCTCAGCAATGGTGTGAGGTTTCATAGCTCTGGCGATTCTGAGTGCCACCAAATATGAAGATTCAACGGCTGCTACTTTTTCTTTGTGGTACTTGCTACCAATATCAAGTCTGGCTTTCTTGAGTCCATCAGCTTTGCTTATAAAATAGTTGGTATCCTTGCTGGCAAAGCTCCGATGCTTGTTATCAAAAAGGCATTTTAGTTTGTTTGGCTTCATGGATTTGGCTGATAGGACTTCACAACAAATACCATATTGCGGTTTCTCAATTCCTGCTGCAATGATTGAGGTAAAAACATACTGCAAAAAATCCCTACTATATTTTCTTAATGTTCTTTTCTACATGATCCATTGTCATGTAATGGTTTGCTAGCGAAAATAATATATAACAATAGTTTTAATAATACAAAAGATGATAGATGGCATAGTTCAGTCAATACAGTTCATTAAAGTTTCCTATGATTACGATTCTGTGTTGTTTTCTTTACATACCTGTTACCATCACAAGGGGGCAGTATTCACATCAACCACAGCTGAATATAAAAAGACCGATCAGCATCTAGATTAAGTTCCCATGGTACATATGTGTATATATTTGTAGTTGTTGGTGATTTTACATTTACCCAGTAATTATAATTCATGAAATGTTGTTTTACCTTCCATACTGCTGCTTTCAACACAGGCGATGCTTTTAACAGAGTAGCTGCTTTAAACACAGCAGCTGCTTTCTACAGAGTAACTGCTCTCTGCACAGTAGCTGCTCTCTATACATGTATGACTGATCCATATAAGTACATTATGGTGCCAAAACTGTCATATACACCTGTATTTGTACATGATGTATGTAATAGGGTTGGCATGATGATGTAATCACGCCGGGTACTGGTATGTAATCACGCCGGGTACTGGTGTATCTGCATGTGGGCAGTCCTGCCTGGAGACAGAGGAGCTGTCTCTTGGTTCCTAAGAACATTGGAAATATGTGTTTTCCAATGGTCTTAGACCACAACTGTGAAAGTGTCGTTTGATCCCCAAATAGGTCGTGTCCCACAGGTTGAGAACCACAGCTCTAGCATTATATAGGCTTCCTATTATTTATCACAGATGTAGACCAGAAATACATTCATGAATGTGAATTATATCTACAACCAAGTGCCCTATGGAGTTGAAAGCTGAAGCCATCTCCCCCGAGGAAGCATTAAGCAAGGACATTACCATCTAGGTTGCTCCTAAACCACTGATAACAGAGTGCACTCATGAAGGAGTAACTGTGGGGTTTCATTTTCCTATTGACAGTCACCTTAGGTAAGATAACATATGGGGATGGAGAGACTACTGTGGCAGCTCCAGAGCCCTCACCTTCTGGTTTACTTCCTCACAGGTGTGCATGTGCCTTCTGGTTTACTTCGTCACGGGTGTGCATGCCCAGATGCAGTTAGTGCAGTCTGGGCGTAGGGGGGAAGTTTGGAGATTGGCAAAGTTATCCTGTAAGACTTCTGGAAACACCTTCGCCAGCTACAGTATGAATAGAATTTGACAAGCTCCCATAAAAGAACGCCTTCCGTGGAAGGGCTGGATCAACACCTACACTGGGGAGTCAAAATATGTCCAGGGCTTTACACAGGGCTATGTCTTCTCCTTGAATGCCTCCATCAGCACAGCTCATCTACAGATTATCAGCCTGAAGCGTAAGGACACTGCCACCTATTCCTGTGTGAGACACACGCTGTGAAACCCACATCCTGAGAGCGTCAGGAAACCTGGGGATATGGCAGCTGTGCTCACTGAGGCAGTGACTTCGAATATTTCGCTGAATCCTTTATTTACCTGTAATGCACTTAGAAATGACAGACAATGAAAATTACTTCCTGAGATTGACCTTACTTTCCTGTGACATTAAATCACCCCTCAAGAGAGGAGTATAAAAGTACCTTGGTATGTAGCCTTTGTTCATATCCCTGTGTAAACACTGCCTTGCAGCACTAAGAACAATGCAGACTCTGTGAAGGGCTGAATCAACATCCCCAGAGACAATGACAAGAACACAGTTCATCTGCAAATGGAAGGTTAGAAAATAGAAGACAAGACCCTCTGTTACTCTGTGAGAACTTGAGAGGAAGTCAGTATGATCCCAGACACAAACTCCCTGCTGGGAGAGAGCTGGGCAGCAGGGGGCGCTCAGGACCCACAGATCACAGGACACACTCAGGGGCAGGTGCAGAGGGACTGTTTCAGGGCTGGTTTCCTGTTGTGGTCTGGGGATGCTTCTCCATCTCGCTGTTTCCCCCAAGGGATTTCGCTATTTTTATGACATAGGAATACAATATAAGAAGTATGTAAAATCAAACCTATTGCATGTGGGATGTATAATAATGGAATTGAGATCTCAACAGCAGAAAGTGCGGAGGGAGGAGCAAATTAAAATATTTTTATTCGTATTATACATTACTTATTGATATGCTAAATTTGGCGGCAATTGCATTGTTCAAGTAATGTTTGATAATAGTTGTATTGATTGGATTTCCTTGAAGGCAGATATAATCCTTTCAAAGATTGTAATGTGTTTCGTGATGGGTTTAGTAAGATGCTTTCTGACAATGAATGCCATGCCATTCTCTTGACTGTGCTGTTCCCGGCATAGTAAATCCTATGATTTTATGATTCACATTGGCCAATACCAGTCATTCCATTTATGCTCACTAATGCCTAGGATACCAATCAATATCATGCATCTCATTTATTTTTGACCACTTCCAAATTCCCTAAATTTGTAGCATGCAAATTCCAAGTTCTGGTCCTTAGAAGACTTTCTCAGTTGTTTCTCTCTACCTCGAGTCATGCTCCATCAGTAAATGAAGATGCTGAGGGCTCCACTCGCAGAGGATTTACCCAAATCATGTCCTCATGGCCATCTCCACTCCAAGAAATCAGCCTCTCTTTGGTCACATTTTAGGGCCCTCGAACTTGAGTAGTTTAAAAAATTTCCTACTTTCTTTGCTTAGGCTGTCAGTATTCAACAATGCTTCAAAGGTTTGCATAAGATTTTAGCAGCTTCTTCCTCTGAAGAGGGGAGAGGGGTCCTGTATTGTCTGTTCTTAGTCTGGAAGCTTTGTTGAAATCTGCTCCTTTTGGATGACCCTGCTGGCATTACATATAACACTGACGTATATTCCAGCATGCCAGCAAAGCACAGGCCACCACATTATGATGAGCTACCAGACAGGTGGAGAGAATATAACATTATTTCTTCAGAATATATAAAATAAGTTCTAGCTAATATTTTAAATACAATAAATAAGTAACAGCATAATGCAACCAAATAGTGGAGTATTTCAATTCACCATTTTCAATTATGGACTTAACACTGAAATAGACAGCCATAGTCTCAGGACTTCCACAAGTCTACCCAACCAGGAAGCCTAGTCTTTTTATTTTTCTTTTCTTTGTGTGTGTGTGTGTCCACTTTTTTATCCCACTCTACCCCAAGACCTTCTAATGCTGTCTTTTCCAAACAAGTGAGTACTAATAGCAAGGAATCGTCTATTTCTTCTGGTCTTAGAATTCAGGAGACTCATATCCATGATTCATTACAGCATTGGATGAATGGTTTCCATGTGTCTTCAATGATCATCACTCTGGAAAGGGAGAGACAATTAGCTGCACCTCATGTGGTTTAAAGTCCCCAGTGACTACTCTCAAAATCCAGATGTAGGACATTGTCTTCGTGGGCTGTTATGGCAGCGGTTCTTTGTGTTTCCTGAACCTCAAAGCCTCCTCAGCGAGAGAAAAGTTAACACACTGATGGTTTTATTTAGTTTAGATCAGAGCA
Organism: Tenrec ecaudatus; assembly: GCF_050624435.1. Taxonomy (NCBI): domain Eukaryota; kingdom Metazoa; phylum Chordata; class Mammalia; order Afrosoricida; family Tenrecidae; genus Tenrec; species Tenrec ecaudatus. Next base: position 117,286 of record NW_027459645.1, read on the forward strand.
TTTCAGAGAAACATTTAGGGACTAATTATGAAACTGCTGAAGGTGAAATATTCTCTTTATTAGATTTTTAACTTTTTTTCTGAACGGAGCTACAATGTCAGTGAGGCGGTAACAAGGGCCACGTTGACCATGAGTATTCAGAGTGATACACTCATCTTTGGCTTTAATCTGCACAGATTTGTCTGACACTCTGAGTAAAGCTGACATTCCCTGAGATTTTCCTCTCCTCAGGCAGCAGGAAGCGCAGGGCAGACCTGGGCGCTAGGACACACCTGAGAGTCTGTCAAAAGGTGACATTTGGGAGATCAGATTCTTCAAAGTCTTCACTAAGGAGACAGAGGTAATTTCTATCCTGGACATAATTCCCACAGACAATAAGGAGGGACTGTCTGTGAGGGCCCCAAGCTACTTGAGCTGCAGATTCACAATGGGTTTGAAACCATTACTCCCCGGGTGTGGATTGTCAGTGGAGAGCCACCGTTCAAAACTCTCCGTGGGTGGCTGCCAGTGTGTGTGTTGTGTTGTGTGTGTGTTGTGTGATGTTAGTAGGATCAGGTTCTGTCCTTCCTAGCAGTGCCAAGACCCGCACCTCCCCTGCCTTGGGTTTCCAGGGTTATAAGGCTGGAGGAGTCTGACATGGAGGGCAAGGCAGAAATATGCAAAGTGGAAGACATCCATTTTAGACCCACAGGCCACCTCCACAGGGGAAGCCCCCTCATCACCCAGCTGGGGGCCACAGTGTGATTGCTTTCCATTTTCCTTGCAAGATGGGGACTTTCCCCCTAGATCACCTCACTGCTCTTCTCCCAAATCAGGATTGCCACAGGGTTTGAATGCAGGGGTGGTAGGTGGTGGTGGTGGTGGCGGTGGTGGTGGTGTGTGTGTGTGTGTGTGTGTGTGTGTGTGTAATCTCTGATCTCTGAATCCTATCTCCAGAGGTGTCTGTGCTCAGGTGCAGCTGGTGCAGTCTGGGGCAGAGGTGAAGAGACCTGGGGAGTCTTTGAGAATCTCCTGTAAGATATATGAGTACAGCTTTACTGGAAGTTGGATCCACTGGATTAGGCAGCCACCTGGAAAGGGCTTGGAATGGATAGGAATGATTTATCCTAATAACGCTGACACCAAGTACAACCCATCTTTCCAAGGAAAAGTCACCATCTCCACAGACAACTCCATCAGCACCATGTCCCTGCAGTGGGGCAGCCTGAAGGACTCAGACACGGCCATGTATTACTGTGCAAGCCCACTCTGACTTCTGAATAACACTCTGGAGCAGCCCACTCTGACTTTTGAATAACAGCAGGGCTATAGAGCAGATTAGGTTAGCTTTCTTCATGAAATTCTGTGTTCAGCCCTTGCTGCCCTTGAAGAATGAGCGGGTGCGTTGTCGTAATAGGAAGATCCTCAGGTCAAATTTCCTGGCCTTTTTCTTATGAAAGACATTCCTAATATTGCTAGAAAATTTCCCCAATAAGTAGCCATGATATCCGTGTATATTCATTTGCTTCCTTTCTTACTTAACTCACCTGCCTGCATTCAACTTGATTTGGGAAACAGCTTTGTAGAAATCTCCAGGTGGAACCCTAGTGCTTTGACATGAGCAAAGTGCTCATGGGTCCCAACCTTTGACTGGTCAGTTACACTCATGAAAATGCTTGGTATAGTTTCCTGGGTAAAAGTGGCCTTACCAGGAGGAGACTCTGGAGCCTGCTGAGCTAGGGCGACTCAGTTCAGAAATGTCTATCTCCTTCCTTCCCATCTTTCTCCTGAAGGTGCTTGTTGTACCATGTGGTCAGTGTCAGAGAGAGGATAATTGGAATCGGATCAGGCAGCACCCAAGGAGAGGCCATGGTGTATGGAGATCTCCTACTATTGGTTAATGAGGTAGTGACCTTGACTCTTCCAAAAAGCAGTTCTCCCTACCTCTGACCTCTGAGGGCACTGAGGACACATTCGTGTGTTACAGTGCAGGTGGACACAGACAGGGAAGTCAGGGTGGCCCTCACATACACTATCCTGCAGGACAGCCTGGGTGCAGGGACCAGCAGGGGGCGCTCAGCACTAACAGCACAGGCCCAGGAGCAGGAGCAGGTGCAAGGCTGTGCTCAGATGCAGCTTTCTGCTTTGACTTCAGTTGCTTTTGTTCCCAACGCTCTCAAAGGTTCTGAGGGATCGCTATTTACAACCGCAGGAAGTGTACTAGTGTCTCCTAAATTGTAACAAGAAACTCTCACCGCCATCCAGTTGATTGTGACCCAAAGTGATCTTCTCAGACAGGCTTGAACTACTCCTGTAAAAGGGTATTTGCATGGAAGTGGTCGTTCTTACGAAATTCTGTCTTGTGATCTTCAGGGTTTTTTCTTAGTTTCAACTTAATTTCTTGAAAATATAGAAAATGTGATGTTCACCATATGAATAAACTGGCAGTTGGATTCCCTGTCCCTTTGTGACACTGCAGCTTTCTGAAATGAGGGAGCCATTCTCAGGCCAGACAGACTATTGATAGATTTTCATGAAGATAATGTGGCCTTATTTTTTGTCTTAGCATGCACATAGATTGTTAGGATATATTTCTTCTATTGGTTATATTGATGGGCATTTCTCACCTAGAGAGATTCACAAGTGTGATAACTTTTATATTTATCGTGCATTTTGCATGAATGTTGTTTTTTTTACTCAGAAGATACCATAAGTATTTTTATTTCTTTATTTATTTTGCAATCTTCAATCTAGGATGGACAATTCTGTGTTTTCCACAGAAAGTGAGCACACTTTCTCTTAACAAACACCTTCATAATTACTTGTGTGATAGTCACACCATTCCTTATCTGTTGAAATCTATTACACCATTCCTTTTGTTTAAGAATAAATATAAATGTAATACAAGTGTATAGTGCACAAAAAAGCTGAAAATAATGAAGTAATTTTTAGGAAAGTCACAGAAAGCATGCTCATCCTTTATTACTGATTGTAGCTCAGACATGAGGTTAAAACTTCTCAGCCCCGGTTAGGAGGGTGATGGGGTTGAGAAGGGAAAACAGTTGCTTACAGTCCATCAAAAAATACTTACATGTTAATAAAATATTTTTTTTAATTTTGGTTTTTCCCTATATTTGCAGATTATAAAATAGCAATCCCTGTGACTCAAATTTTAAGATCATGGATGGTATTTGAAAGGTGAGCCATTACCACCACCACCTGGTCCCTGTGCACACAAAAACTGACAAGCTGTGTCCACACAGATTACAGTCTAGAGAACTATCTGCGTCCAGTTCTAGTCAGTAGTAAATAGTGACCTTGAGTCAAAATGATCTCCACATACACAAAAACAATGTGTCACCATCTATATTAAGGTTAATGTTTCCTCCAATTTTTGAAGTAAAGTTAACTATGACAATGGCAACTACCTAATAAGAAGTGTTCTGAATTAATATTGGCGGTGACTTCATTCACACTTTACACAGAATGGACTATATGCCAAACAAGTAATTCACAAAGTAGGTCTAGAGAGACTGACCTAGGTGTGCCTGGAGGTGTTGGGTCCAAGAGCAAGGAACTTCCCAGTCATTCTCAAGTAGGATGCAGTCTGGATTCTCCCTAAATAATATTACTCTCATGCCTCTTTTCAGGTGCTCAGGATTCTGAATTCTAGTCTTAGTCAAATGTTTTGGATCATGACACATTTGCTCTTTATGATACTGCTTATGTATCATAAGTAATCTTCATTTTGCCTTTAAAACTTGACAGATTGTACTCAGGCATCTCCCTTCAGCTATTACTTTCATTGTATTTTGAAATAAACGAATTGTTCTTTATGTTTGCTTTATTCACTGCTCCACTGACTTACTTTCTATTAGAATGCGAGCATCTCTTTAGTCTTCTCATTCTTTGTTTGCAGATCTATAGCAATGTGTTAAAAAAAAGTTGATTGTGTGACTGACTCAAAAAATATTCAGTTCAGTTTTCAATATAAAATGAAACATGAAAACCTTCAAAAAGTTAAATTAAATTTGAGATGTCACAATGCTACACAGACTAAAAACTAACTGCTCAGAAAGGACATGATCATATGGGATTGATGTATTCAGATAAATGAGAATTTCATCTTATTTACTCTTTCTGTGAGGTAGAAACATTTATTACCCTTGGTCTCAGAGCTAAGTCTTATGAGGATTTATGTTATCCTGGCAAGAGTTACACCATATTAATGTTTGCTATTTTTTTTCCTCCTCAGAGGGGCAGATTCTTCCCTTTCTAAATCATAATCCACATTTGTTATGCTGGGAATTTGCATGGTGTTGAAGTGAGAAAACAGGGAGTTTTCTGTGTGATCTTCTGATTGAGTCTGAACATCTTATAGGACCTGGGTAGTGGGGCTCTGACCTTCATGCCTGTGCTATAGTTGATATATTCCCTGGTCCGTGTTCCTTTCCTTATCAGCAGTATCCACATTCTTTAACTTTGAACTGTTTATCCCTGTTGACTATGCCTCTCACTCTCCTCCCCTACTTAAGTGTCATGGGTAAGATGTGAGATATGGATGTGTGTTTGATAGGGGAAATATTTCACCTCCAGTTATGAAAAGTTAATAAAAACGACCTTCCTGTGGTGAGAAATCTTTCAGCTTGAGAATGGTCTTCCTCTCCAGGGCCAGAAACAAGAGAACTTGTTTTGAATGTTCACTCAAAAATCTGGAGGGGTTTTACAGTTAATGTCCATAGAACATGGGGCTCCACTAATGGCCGGCCCCAATGGTTTCTCAGTCACAGTAATCAATACTCAGCCTCTAGAAATTGATCACATTTTAATTTACATATATATTTTTCAAATAAATGGTTTCAGTGGTTTCTGATCCAGGTAAGCAGATTTCTGCTGTGGCTCTCTGAATGTCCCTCTCTCTAGATTTTGGTTGGCATTTTGATATGTCCGTCCATGTCAGTTCTCTGATGCGTGCATGCAGGGACTCCCAGCACCAGTGCATCCAGGTCTCACATTGCAGAATAAGGAACTCATGCCTGACTCAGAGGAGGATGAGACAGGCCAAGACAGAGAGCGCAGGGATCCACAGTGGAAATGGAGTTGCAAGGGTTCACAGAGGACACAAAATGGGTACATAGGCACAGAGTTGTGGTAATCTTCATGTAAATAGATGTTATAGGGGGATGTGTGCAAAGGATGCCTCATGGCCCAACATCAAGAAAACTGATCTATATTTTATCACCCCTTCTGCTCTGTAACCAGATTCTTCTTGCTGAAACCGGAAAAACCAATGTCCTGGCCTTTTAAATGAAGAACATTCAAAGGTTAGTGTGTTCTCATGAGCCCTAAGCTCTTGGATAGTTATAGGACCATTCATAAACAGAAGTATTTTTATGAACATGTGTGCTCTACTCTTGATATTTTCCCAAATTTGCAGTGATATATCCTGATCTTATGGTTTCTCTCTCTCTCTCTCTCTCTCTCTCCTTCCCTCCCTCCCTCCCTCTCTCTCTCTCCCTCTCTCTCTCTCTTTCTCTCCCTCTCTCTTTTACAGCACTGATATTATTTTTAATTTAAGTCTACAACTTTGGTTAATCCTGTTAATGTCACTTTAATATATATTGTAAACTAATTGAATTTATGTATGGAATACTATTAGACTTATGGTGATAAAGATAATATTTTCCTATATTTTAAATATTGTATTCCTTTGATTTGGATGTTTTTTAAGCATTTACAGACTTTTATATTATAAAATTGGTTGCTTTTTCAATTTTTTCCATTGTGCTTTGTGGACTGGTTTTTATGTGAGTAGTAGAAATTAGCAAATTTTATGCCTTTAAAGTGATGTTTTTGTTTCAATTCTTTTAAACGAGTAAGAGAATATGCCTTGGAAGTTATAGGTGGCTATTTATGAAAACACACTCATTAGTGTAAGAGGGAGAATGATACAGTAACATGAGTAAGACAACCCCCCACCCCTCAGTAAATCACTAAACCTCATCACAACCAAGAGGAATGGTCCTGGTGCAGTTACATAATTTCATGTTAACTTGATAAATAAACATAGGGGTGGAGTCTAGCCTGTCAGCCAGGTCATGGTCTGAAGATGCTTGCTTATGGTTGTGACCTTCTCATGAGGCTTCAGGAATTTCCTCTCTTTCTCCTGGGTGGCAGGCCACACACTCTCTCTGCTTCACCTTCCTGTTGAGGAGACACACTTAGAGAGCTGGCAGAACCACAGGGAGACAGACTTGCACCAGGCCTGAGATACTTCAGTACTACTGGATCCACAAGACTTTTCACCAACATGCCTGTGAGCGTCCTACATTTGGCATCTTTGCTGCGTAAGTCTGAAAAGAAATTTATGGACTAGGATCAAACCTATGGGCTAATATGGATTTGATCTGGACTGCACTGGGATGTTTTCTCAAAATATAATTGCTCTTTGATATGAAGCTCTTTCTTACACACATATGAGTGTCAGGATTTGTTTCTCCCAGACGAACACAGCCCCCTTGAATGGTCAAAATTACTTCTTGAAAAGTTTATTTTGTCACACCTCACCTATGAAGTCAGTGAAATTATAAGAGTCATGTGTAAGTGGGTAAATCTGTACCAGCCATGACTAGCTGTCAGCTCACTTGGTGAGATGCGCCTACCATTAGGCATCAGGAGTCCAGGATACACTCGAGATCTGCAGCTGCACTATTCTCCGTGTGATTAGAGCATGCTTCTCCGCCTTTCATTCCGTTCCTCATGTCGTGGTGACCCCCCACCCAACCATAAAATGATTTTCGTTGCTACTGCATAGCTGTAATTTTGCTAGTTATGAATCAGGTGACCCCTGTGTAAGGGTCGTTTGGCCCCCAAAGGGGGCGCAACCCACAGATTGAGAACCCCTGCTCTAGAGTTATCTAGGTTTCCTATTATTTATTCCTAATGTAGAGCAGAACTACGTTCATGAATGTGATACTCATGCACACATAAATGTCTTAGAGAGTTGAAAGCTGAAGCCATCACCCCTCATTCAGCAATAAGCAAGGACATTGCCATATAGGTTGCACCTGACCCACTGACAACAAAGTGCACTCATCAAGGGGTGACTATGCGGCTTCATTTTCCTATTGGCAGCCGCCCTGGGTAAGATCAGACATGGGGCTGGAGAGAAGACTGTGGCAGCTCCAGAGCCCTCACCTTCTGGTTTACTTCCTCACAGGTGTGCATGCCCAGATGCAGTTAGTGCAGTCTGAGGCCAAGGTGCAGAAGCCAGGAGAGTAGGTGAAGGTGTCCTGCAGGACTTCCGGATACACCTTCTCCAGCTATGGTATGAATCAGGTGTGACAAGCACCAGGATAAAGCCTTTAGTGGATGGGCTGGATCAACACCCACGCTGGGAAGTCAACATATGTCCAGGGCTTCACACAGGGCTATGTCTTCTTGGATGGCTCAGTCAGCACAGCTTAGCTACAGATTGGCAGCCTGAAGTCCGAGGACACCGCATTGATTCCTGTGTGCGACACATGCTGTGAAAACTCACATCCTGATACTGTCAGAAAACCTGGGGGGTGGGTGAAAGCTGTGCTCAGAATATTGACCTGAATCCTTATTTACCGGTTTTGCACTTAGTGATGAGAAACCAAGACAATAACTTCCTGTGAAATGAATAAAACTTTCCTGTGAAATAAAATCATCCCCTCAAGAGGGGAGGTTAAATTACCTTGGTATGTAGTCTTTGTGTGTAAGTACTTCCATCATCATCTGCAGAGACAGTGACAAGAACACAGTTATCCGCAAACGGACAGTTACAAAACAGAATACATGGCTGTCTATTACTCTGTGAGAAAGAGAGTGAGAGGAAGTCAATGTGATCCCCAACACAAAACTCCCTGCTGGGAAAGAGTTAAGCTGCAGGGGCGCTCAGGTTCCACAGATCACAGGATACGCCCTGAAGCAGGTGCAGATGGACAGTTTCAGGACTGGTTCCGGTTGGGGTCTGGGGACACTTCTCCATGTCACTGTTTTCCCCAAGGAATTTCTCTAATTGTATGGCTCCTGGTCTACCATTGATATCTATGAAGCAAAAAGTTGTAACAGGAGAAACTATTGCCCCATGCAAAGAACCAGTGTTTGATGAACCTTAGGAAATCAGGGATACATTTCCAAACTCATCGAGGGCACCTGGAGGCACTTGATGGTGAAAACAGTGAAGCACTGGAATACTAGTTGAAAGCTAGAAAACTGTTCTGTTGACCTGCTTCGGAAATAGCAGATTCGCTGTAGAGATCTCATTGTTTTACTCCAACTAGCACACTCTTGGAGTTACTGGCGGGAGTCAATAATGTCTAGTTAAGGGTCTGTAAGAGGTCAGAAAAGACTGACATTCACATCTGACCCTCTTCCCTTGAACACAGATGGGTCGTTGCTGGAGTCAACTATGGCCTGGCATCCCTTTTTATCCTAGTCGGTTTTCTTTCTAGTTCAGCTGTGTTATCTCGTTTACGTTTGTTACACACTTTATGGTTCATGCTCTCAATGTAGACACATTCAAATTATCAAGACATCTGTACACATACACACACACACACAAATACTGTATGCTACTCTGAGTTGTTCCAGTTCAAACAGCACGGTATATTGTTTGTTTCAGTTTGTACTATTGTTGTTAGATGCCATCAAGTGGCGTCTGTGCATCAGAACAATGTACTGCCTGGACCTGGGCCATCTTCACCATCTGTGTTTGAGTCTGTTGTGGCAGCTACTGTGTCAATCCATCCCACTGGGGGCCTTATATTTCTTCACCACCGTATAGTTCACCAGTCATATGACATTCTCCAGGGACTGTTCGCTCTTGATCACATGTCCAAAGTACCGTATATACTTGAGTACCAGCCAAGCTTTACAGCACATTTTCAATGCAGTTTTTGTGGTAAAATTAGGTGCATCCATGAATATTCGGGTCGGATTATACTCGAGTATATACATGGTACATTGGATGATGTCCTGCCATGCTCACCTCTACAGAGAATTCTGGCTGCACTAGTTCCAACACCAGTATGATTGTTTTTTCTTGGAATCTACTAGGTATTAAGTATTCATCACCATAATCATAATTCAAAGGTATCAAATATTTTCAGTTTTAATAATTTAAGGACAAGCAAAGACTTTTGCAGGTGTATATCATTTAAAATACTATGGCTGTGTCAGGTGCACCTTATTCCTAAAGGTGACATCTTTATAATTTACACTGTAAAGATATCTTTTACAGTAGATTTACCAAATGCAATGTGCTTTCTAATTAAATTCCTTGTGGGCCACAGTAAAATCAAATATTGAAGGACTTCATGGTTTGCTTTCTAGTGGCTGCATGAGTACACATATAAGTCACTGGAAATTCTAGTGTGGGAGGTGTTCTTTACCTCATTTGTTTTATTCATTCAATCATTTACTTATATGAAAGGCCTCGGAAATACTGATTTTTACACTTCACATTATAAATCAAAACTATGTTGTGTTTTGTTATTCGTTAAAGTTGTCCAACATTTTGTTGTGTTGAGAACATTTGATTCCATTTCTCATTGGGCGTTTTCATTTATATAATTTTCAATTATATTGTACATGTGCAATGATTTCATATTTTGAGCCTTATAGCCATAGAAAAGGAATTTGTAAGGCAGAGAGCATGGTGCTGTGTGCACTTATGTTGCCTTTAGGTTTACAGTCTTTGGTCGCCTTAGAGTTATGTATGTTAGCATGGTGTCCCTGCCAACTTCAGAGAGTTGTCTCATACATTTTTAATAATATCATTTTTAATTTGATTTCTATTGTAAGATCCCTAAGCTTTTATTTTTATATTTCCAAAGCTAAGGCTGACTCATTATGTTGTGAAATTTTCAGTGATTTTATGAATCAAAATGTCATATTTATGCTATGGTGGTAACAAGTAGAAAGATTTTGGTACTGCAAAAAAGTGCCTATGCCTCCCCGATTGAACACCATATTTCCTAATTACTGACAGTCACTGATCGGTTTGTCATACCTGTATAGGATTCTCTTTTTAACAATTTTATTTCAAAGCCATATGATAAATTCTGTTTTTTAAGGTCTACTTCAAGTTAAGATTTATCTAAACATTTCCATGGGTTGAAAGCTCTTTAAAATAACATTATTTGTATTTATTGTATCACAGACTGTTTATTTATTTATATGCTGAAGGCCACGCTGGTCATTTCAAGCTGGGTTCACTGTGTATAGAGCTGCTATAATTCATTAGTGCACGGTTTCAGGGGGACATGTATTTTCAACTCATCGAGGCAACCACCTGGGAGCATGTTTCAGGATAAAATGGTAAAGCAATGAGAGGCTTTGTAAGAAACTGTCTGATTGTCTCTCAAAGTAGCTGAACCACTTTACATTCCAGCAATTGAGTCACGAGAATCCCTTGTCCTGTGCTCACTTGCGAGAAAATGACTTTGTAAGGTTTGGAGATGGAAAACATTTTATTTATTAGGTCAGTAAAATCATCTTCTTGTTTCATTTTGAATTTTCCAAAATGAAATTATTTGAATTTGAGTAATATGCCCATGTATTTATTTTTAGTTAAATTCTTCTTGGTTTGCATATTTGATCAGATATTCTGGATATTTTATTTTTATTTTTAAAACGTATTTACATAAAAATAATTTGCCATATTAAATTAAAGTTAATTGACATAGATTCTGCAAACCTTTACCAAGTATGTTGCATGCTTTTCATTCTCTTTTAAGGGACTTTTTTCGCCACAGTTAGAATTTTTTAAATCTTGATCTACCCTCGTGATCAATCTTTTATTATGTGTCCATGTTCTCATTGTGATGTATCTAAAAAAAACCCTCTCATTACCAAGTGTAAACTCATTCATATTTTCTAATTTTATAGTCTTATTTACATTTTGGTCAGTAGTCCATATTATTTTATTAGTATTATTGCTATTGTTATTATAGATGCTGTGAGGTATGTGCAGGACCTCATATTGTTGTTGGACTGGAAAGGGTGTAGGGCAGGCTGTCATAAGCAGAGACCAGGTTGATTTGAGACATTCTAGGTTTATTCCTGCTAGGGCTTACAGAAGGAAACGCCCAGTGGACTGCTTCACAAATCCAGTGAGAATCAAACAAGTTATAGACCCCAAACTTCCTTTCAGGTTGCAGTGGGGGTTGGTTTACAAGTTTACAGTCATCAGAGGATAAAACGGAGCAAAGTTCACAGAAAGAATTTACATTTCCCCAAGGGATTACGACAGCATCAATTTCTGTCTTCATTACTCCAGGGACTGTCACACCATTACCCTCTAAGGTTTCAGTCTCCTTGCTCCTCTAAATGGTCATGCTTCCCCTTCCTGAATTAGGAGTATCTGGAATAATGAACAGGCTTTTAACTAAGTTTAAAAGGAATTTAATGGAGGGGAAGGAGCTGTTATGTTCTTGATCCCTTTTAACAAACTAAATCTCAACCAATTATGATACATTTTCACTGTTGATTAACAACATGCTACCACTTCCCCTTTCCTATATCAAGAGGGATTTAATTGCTCCAACTGTTCCATTCAGGAGAAGATGTGGAAGAGTGCGTATGCTCATTGTGCCTCATTTTGTACCCAAACCATTATACCACAATTGCATTGAGTTCAGTGTGTATTTAGTGATAATAATGTCAACCCAGGTATTCTGTCATGACCTTACTAAGAAATTAATCCTGCTTTTAAAACACAGAACCTGTAATTCATTTTCTGATAAAGTGATATTATGCCTTTTATTATTCACCTCTATGTCATTTTAATGCTCTCCCTGGTAATTAACATATCTAAAGTGCACAAGTGAATTTGTATAGCTCAATGCATTTTAGCTCTGTATACACATAAGCTTTCTACTCCTATGAAGTGTTACAGTCTTGGAAACTCACAGGGGCAGTTCCACCTTGTCCCATTGGGTCACTATGAGACAAAATTGACTCAATGACAGAGAGTTATTTTTTTGTAAGCATGTATACAGTTCAGTACACACGGTCCCCATGCGTGTTTGACCACTCTCCACAACCTTACCCCATCCTGATTATCTTCATCTGATAATGATATTAACCAAGCTCAGGGTGGAGTTACCTCACCTTACCACCTGTGGCAATGACCAGGTCACAACCCATGGGTGGATGATCTACATGAGCACCCCTAGCTGGCCACACCGGGGGATCCTTCTTCTTACTTGTGAACTTTTGAGCAGAAGGAAGAACATTAACAAGGGTAGAAAATCGAATTAACCCAGAATTCTATTGAAGTTGAAGATGTTTGCTAATTTTCAAACACAACCTGTGAGTGGAACTCAGAGTGAGCCCAACACAAAGTTCCCATGCAGACAGGGCAAGTCTGGAGGGTGTTTAGGATGCTTGAAGTATAGGAACCCACCTAACCGAGGGTGCAGATGCAAGATCACTATTATTGTTCATTGAAACAGGGTTATTCTCACATAGCGGGGATTAACATAGAGCAGTGATTCCATTCCTATTTATTCCTTGAGTTTTCATAACTTGTAATCAATGATATTGCATTCCATTTTATTAATTAAGATACCGTGCTTTCTCAAGCAAAACAATATTCTGGTTGTTAGTTTTCATTAAATCGGTTGTGAATAATAGTCTCTCTGTACAATACACTGAAACAGCGGTTTGTCCAGCACCATCCTCATAGTCTTTCCCATGTGTGAGAGCATTGTTATAATCACAGTCAATCCATCTTGATGGCCCTGTCCTTTCCCAATATTAGTGCCTCCTGATAATATATCCAAAGTTTGTGTGACAAACTTGTCATCTTAACTTCCAATGAGAATTCCGGATGTGCTGCTTCTGAGACAGGCTTTTTTTAAATGATAGAAAATGAACTCTGATCATATGAGAAGGCTGCTTTGTAAAAAGAGGGACACACCTTGCTCCCTCCCCTGCTCCCTTCAGAAATATACTATTTAACATGCTCATTGTTGTATGAATCTTACCATACAGATTGGCGACACTTTTGAAGACATTGGAGTCTATGGTATTCTGTTTAGCATGCTAATCCAGAGACCAGAAATATGGGTTTATTTACAAGTTCAGCCCCTTTGCATGCCTGGGAATACTTAACAGTCTGACTTTAGGCGAACACAAGGGGGTGATGATTCTGCTAGCATATACATATAACTTATATTAGGTTCGTTTAAATAATAAAATTAAAAACCATGAAAGGAAGGTCATCAGATGCCCCAATACTCTCAATATATCTTCAATTCTTTTTTTTTTCATTCATCTACATTCCTTGTATGAATATACGGTATTATACTGTGCCAGAATTTTGTATGGATTTTTGTAAGTATAAGTTTTCCAAGATGTTGTCTCCTGGGTATTATGTGTGTTGTAGTTGTTGTTTTATTGTTAGGTGCTGTTCATTCAGGTCCAACTCATAACAATCATAGACACAAAAGAACAAAACACTGCCCAATTATGTGTCATCCTCAATATAATTCTTAAGTTTGACCCCATTATTACAGCCACTATGTCAGGCCATCTCAACGAGGGCCTTACTTTTTATCACTGTCCTCTACTTTGCCAAGTATGATATGTTATCTCACTCCCTTTTCCAAGGACTGGGTTCTCTTGATATCATGTGCAAAGGGAGTGAGGTAACATATCGCCATCCTTGTTTCTAAGGAGCATTCTTGATTCATTCTTCCAAGAAAGATTTATTGGTTTCTTTGGCCAAATCAAAAGCAAACTCACTGCCATCATGTTAATGCTGACTCATAGCAAGTCCCTGTGGGTCCCTGTGGATATCCAAGACTGTAACTCTTTATAGGAGTAGAAAGTCCAGTCTTTCTCTTAAGGAGCCATTGCTGGTGGTGCAGGCGCACTGGTTAAGCATTAGGCTAAGATCACATGGTCGGTTCCTTTGACAGACCATGGTAATGCCAATATTCCTTGACAGCACCACAATTCAAATGCAATGTTTATAAATCCTATTTAGTCAACGTTCAATTTTCATATGCACATGAAGCAATTGAAAATACCAAATACCATCATCTGAGTTATTCTTGGTATGATGATACCTAGCAGTAAATTTGTTTTTGGCAAAGACATGTTTACCAAATATAGTAATATTTTTGGTCATTTGGAGGTTGTGTGACAACAATGGTATATTCACATGTGTAAATATAGACTAATGTAGGTGTCATGAATCAGAAGAGTTATGGCCTGGTTTGTAGTGAATATTTTAATTTATTATCTATTTATATACCTATTTATCCTCCTGTGGGTCCTACATGGTTTGTCTATCTCTCCCTCTCTTTGGATATCTCTATCTATCTATCACTGGAAATAAGAGTCCTTGATCTGTGGCTGCATAACGCTCCCTGAACAGAATGTATCCGGGTGAAACAAAGAGCTCAGGGAGAGGAAGTTATCATAAGGGCACTGCCAGCATCATTGTTTGAGTGAGAGGAGCAGGCCTAGGGACCTCACTTTATCCTGTAGGCCTTTATGTACAAATGCACTTCCCACATGCAAATACCTCTTAGGCAGCCAGATGAAACCACAGCATGAACACACTTAAATTCTGACTCCTTCTCACCCTGGTGCGTGTTCCCTGGGTATCATGGATCTTATGGACATGAAGGTCAATCATGTGTGGGTTCTCCTATTTATCGTGGCAACTCCGGAAGGTGAGTGCTTCAGGGACTCATACATGAAGTCTGGGGATGCAGCATCTGACACATGACTCACTGGGATTCTCTTTATCCCCAGGTGTCCTGGCCCAGGTGCAGCTACAAGAGTCAGGCCCTGGACTGGTGAAGCCCTCACAGACCCTGTCTCTCACCTCTGTTGTCTCTGGATTTTCCTTAACAAGCAATGCAGTGAACTGGATCCGCCAGGCTCCAGGAAAGGGACTGGAGTGGGTCGGTGATATATGGAGTGGTGGGAGCACACACTATAATCCAGCTCTCCAGTCCCGAGTCAGCATCACCAGGGAAACCTCCAAAGGCCATGTTTATTTAAAACTGAGCTCCGTGGATCCTGAGGAAACAGCCATGTATTACTGTGCTAGAGACACAGTGATGGGAAGTCAGTGTGAGCCCAGACACAAACCTCCTTGCAACAGGCCATGGTTTCTGCAGATGCAGGCAAATGAAGTGTTTTTCTCAGGATGCTTTCCTCTCAGAAGCTGTGGTTTCCCCACCTTGTCAGCACCTCTCTTGGAATCCCCATGCACAGTGATTCTAGGGAACCTTCATATATCTGGACATGCCTTCTCTTCATTGGAATGGGCTTTGTCTATCTTTGAACATCTATCCAAAATCAGAGTGCACAGTAATATGGCTTGATGATATCTATTTTCAATTGACTGTATTAACCAGTATCATTTATTATCAAAGCTAAAAATATTCCAAATATCAAAACTCATTATTCCTCTGTGGGTTTCTGAGACTGTAACTGTTACAGGAGTAAAAAGCCCCTTCTTTCTTCTGTGGTGCAGCTGGTGGTTTCTAACTGCTGTCATGCAGCCCTCATCCCAAAGCATAACCACTCCATCACCAGTGATCCTTGTGGAAATATTAATGCAGGAAAATATTCTCATGTGAATCCAGATTTTTCTCCAAGCCATCAGATAGCTGGCCAATGTATCATTCCAGGGAATGCTCACGAATACACATTTACGTAACAATCTTAACTTAGAACTAGATACTCTTGCCCATGTTGGTATTGTTTGGTACCCTTGAGTTGGTTTCAACTCCCAGAGAGCCTATGTACCACAGGATGAAATACTGCCCAGAAGTGCACTATCCTCACAGTCATTCCTCTGTTGCACCCATCATTGCAGCCTGAGTGACAATCCACTTCCTTGAAAGTCTCTCCCTTGTTCATTGTCATTCTGCTTTACCAAGCACAAGACCATTCTCTGGGTACCAGGTCCTCATGATGACATCCCGCAATAAGTGAGATAAAGTCTTACGTGAATGCAAGAAATATTCAAGATGTGCTTAATCCAAGACAGACCTGCTTGTGCTTTAGGCAGCCCGTGATATATTTAATATTATTCTCTAACACCATTACCCAAACGAACCAATTCTTGGATATTGCTAATAGGGTGTTTGGCCATTATTGGAGTCACTCTTAGTTTCCACAACCACGGAAGGTGTTTCTGGTATTACAGACAGTGCCCTGGGTTGCTATTAAAATTTCACATCCAGGATTACTTTGAGTCTCTAACAGCCATCCTGTGCCCTAACCTTGGATGCTTACAGCTCTATAAATAGGTGACAAGACTTTTACTACCAATAATTAGCCAAGACACAGAGAACTTCAACATAAGAACGCTGATAAAAACAGTGTATTATGATATACATTTCCTTTTGCTAGGTGTGTTTCCCTCATAAAACATATACCCTAACCCCTTGCACTGTCATTCCACCTGGGAAGAATGCCATGTGTTATTTATTCATTTTTGATGGTGTTAAGTGATTCAGTTCTCGGTGATTCAATGGAGAACAGAACTAAATAATACCTAGTTCAGCCACATAATCACCATTAATATTTTGAGCTCCTTATTACAGCCACTGAGTCAATACATCTCATGATGTGCCTCCTTCGTCACTGATTCCCCTGCTTTATCGTGGATGAAGTCTTTCTCAAGGGACTGGTGTCATGATAGCATGTCCGAAGTACAGGAAACAAGATCTCACTGTCCTTAATTCTGAGGGACTCTCTGCCTCTACTCCCTTCACAACAGATCTGTGTGTTTTATTGTCAGCCCACCCAGGCACTTTCAACATTCTTTGCAAGCACCATAAGTCAAAAGCCACCATTGTTTTCTATGGCCCTTATTATTCTTATTCCAGAGTTTATATTCATATAATAATATGGAAAACATCATGATGTGGGTTCTCAAAGTTATATTAAAAAAACCTGTCATGTACGACTCTTGGTGTAGAAATAGAAAGAGACGTGATGCTGTGGCGGAAAAAGTATTATGTTGCTCAACACAAGATCCGGGATTCAATCCAGGCAATGGTTCCTCCTGAGTCAGATGAGGTTGTCTACTCCTGTAAATATTTCCAGTCAGAGAAAGCCTAAGGAGCAGTTCTAATGAGCCTTAGAGGGGTCCTGTGAGTCACAGTAGATGCACTTGCAGTGAGTTTCACTTTTGAGGATAAGACTGCCCATATTTCTATCTCAATTGCTTGATTTACTAATTTTCCCTCAGTGTTGAAGAGTATGTGGTCTGTTAATAGCTCTCAGACCTCACAATGAATAAATTAATGTGTGAATTAGTGGATGCATTTGTTCAAATTAAACAATGCAGGCACACTTTAACCTTGGTGATTTTATTATTGCAAATGTTGGATTCTGGGGAGGCTACAAATTCAATGTATAACCTGTGGGTCAGACACATCACTCCCATCTTTGACATCTGAGTGTCATCAAACTTGTTCAAGTACAGTCTTTGGGGTCTCTTCCTTGTGGACCCGTGGATCATGCCCATTAACATGCTATTCAGTCCCCACCTCTTATACACCCCCCTTTGCCCCCAAATCACGGGATCAGAGCCTACTGAATCAGGGAATCTTTGCCACAGAAATGTCTGCCTCTTTTCTCCTTTACCTTCTGATGATGCCGAGTGTCCCATCTGGCTGTGTCCTAAAGTTTCAATCCATTAATTTGCAAAGGGACAATATTTTTGAAATTGTCTTCTGAGATCTTCGACCTTGGATTAATTAAGTAGACTCTGTTGTCTGACCATTGACTGTGTATATAGATAAATCCATTCTGGTATCTTCTCTTGAAACTGGCTAATTCACACCCAGAAAACCTAAAACATAAGTGAGTCTTTGTTCTGGTGGACATATCTGGAGGAGTGTCTTAGGGATTCAGAGACAAAAGTCTAGAGATAATCCACTTGAAAATATGGCTTAGGATGATTGTCCTTTGTCCCATAGATTGATCTCAGGTGCAGTTATAGGGACTTCCCTCCCATGCCACCAGTTCTCAAACATTCAACTTCCTGCTGATGAGTCGATTAAGATTCATAGCAGCCACCCAGGACAAATCATGAGAATACAACTTTTCAGGATAAGAAAGCTGCATCTGTCTCCAGAGGAGTAGATGGTTGTCTTGAACTGTAGAACTTGCAATTAATAGTGTACTGTGCAATCCCCTACACAACAGTATCTCCAAGATATGGAGGGGTAGTTTTGACTGTGCTTATTCTGAGTCTATTTCATTTCTTTTAAAACTTGATGGGCAATTTATTTGAAAACTTAGAGAGTAATTACTATGTACTTAAAGAAAGGTGCTGGGATCTGAACCAGAATTTCATCACAATTATGGATCACTTTGGGTGTGTTTTTTTTCTCTCACAAAGTTAAGAATTCCTGTTCATGAACATGACCCCTTTTTCTAATTAGGTGTGTATCTTTTGGTATCTTATAGTACTGCTTTTTTAATAGTTCTATTTGTACAATATTCTTGCTTCTATGCTTAGGTTTATTCCTATTTATTTTACTTATAGTTGGCTATTGTAAATGGTAGCATTCTTGATATCCTTTTGAGAGCTTTCTCTATAGGTATGTGGGAATCAAACTTATTTTTCTTTTTTTTTCTTTTTTCTTTAAACAATTTATTGGGGCTGATACAATTCTTTTCACAGTTCATACATATACATACATCAATTGTATAAAGCACATCTGTACAGTCTTTGCCCTAATCATTTTTTTCTCTTTTCTTCTTTTACATTTTATTAGGGACTCATACAACTCTTACCACAATCCATACATATACATACATCAATTGTATAAAGCACATCCATACATTCCCTGCCTCAATCATTCTCAAGGCATTTGCTCTCCACTTAAGCCCCTTGCATCAGGTCCTCTTTTTCCCCCCTCCCTCCCCTTTCCCCCCTCCCTCGTATGCCCTTGGTAATTTATACCTCGTTATTTTGTCATATCTTGCCCTATCCGGAGTCTCCCTTCCCCGGTTCTCTGCTGTCCCTCTCCCAGGGAAGAGGTCACATGTGGATCCTTGTAATCAGTTCCCCCTTTCCAACCCACTCACCCTCCACTCTCCCAGCATCGTCCCTCACACCCTTGGTCCTGAAGGTATCATCCACCCTGGATTCCCTGTACCTCCAACCCTCATATGTATCAGTGTACAGCCTCTGTCCTATCCAGCCCTGCAAGGTAGAATTCGGATCATGGTAGTTGGGGGGAGGAAGCATCCAGGATCTGGGGGAAAGCTGTGTTCTTCATCGATACTACCTCACACCCTAATTAACCCATCTCCTCTCCTAAACCCCTCTATGAGGGGATCTCCATTGGCCGACACTTGGGCCTTGGGTCTCCACTCTGCACTTCCCCCTTTATTTAATATGATATATATATACACATACATATATACATATACACATATATACACATACATACACACACTTATATCTTTTTTTTTTGCATGATGCCTTATATCTGGTCCCTTGGGCACCTCGTGATTGCACTGGCCGGTGTGCTTCTTCCATGTGGGCTTTTTTGCTTCTGAGCGAGATGGCCGCTTGTTCACCTTCAAGCCTTTAAGACCCCAGACACTATCTCTTTTGATAGCCAGAAACCATCAGCTTTCTTCACCACATTTGCTTGTGCACCCATTTGTCTTCAGCGATCCTATCATGGAGGTGTGCAGTCAATGATATGATTTTTTGTTCTTTGATGCCTGGTAACTGATCCCTTTGGGACCACTCGATCACACAGGCTGGTGTGTTCTTCCATGTGGACTTTGTTGCTTCTGAGCTAGATGGCCGCTTGTTTATCTTCAAGCCTTTAAGACCCCAGTCACTATCTCTTTTGATAGCCGGGCACCATCAGCTTTCTTCACCACATTTACTTGTTCACCCACTTTGGTTCCAGCCGTTGTGTCGGGAGAGTGAGCATCATAGAGTTCCAATTTAATAAAAGAAGGTATTCATGCATTGAGGGAGTGTTTGAGTAGAGGCCCAAGGTCCTTCCGCCACCTTAATGCTTGACCTATAAATATAGACACATAGATCTATTTCCCCATCCTCCTGTATATATTTGCATGTACATGTCTTTGTCTAGACCTCCATGAATGCCCTTTGACCACTAGCTCTTTCCTCCATCTCCCTTGACCTTCCTCCTGCCCTACTACCATGCTTCATCGCCACCTGGGCTAGAGTATACCTCTTCTCTAAGCAACCTTACCCTTGATCATTTCCCACCAGGCCTGCCACTCCCCCTTCTCTACCATTTGGGGTCCCATGTTTTTCCCTTGTCCCTGGGTTTGTTAACACCACTTCCTTACCCCCCCTACCCCCCCACCCCAAGTCCCCCCGGAACTGTCGGTCCCATTGTTTTTCTTCCAGATAGTTCATCCAGCCTGTCCTATTCAGACAGACCTGTGGAGTCACTAACATGCACGAAAACTAGACAGAGGAAAACAAAGCAACAGTATACAACCAGACAACAAAACGACCAAAACAAACCACTGAAAAAGAACAAAACAAAACAGTTCACAAGAGAAAAGCTTGTAGTTAGTTCAGGGATCGTTTGCTGGCCCTTAGGAGCGTTTTACAGTCCAGTCTGTTGGGGCACCACGCCCTGGCCCCAAAGTCCACTTTCAGCATTCCCTGGGGACCTTGCCACTCCATTCCCTTGCTGTTCCGCTGCACTCCCCCAGTGATTTGCCTCGGTGTGGTGGGATCAGGTCAGGTGCAATTCCCACACTGTGTCTCCGGTGCTGTCCCCTGTATCGCCCTTAGTCACTGAGGGGCATCATGTCTCATAGTAGGGCCAGCCATGTTGTTCTCTCTGTGGACTGGCTGCTCTACTCAGGAACATCATCATCACGGCCTGGTGGGCCAGGCTGTGCTCCACTCTCTCCTCCTGCCCCTTCATCTGCTCCCGTGTGCTCTGATCAAATATGTCCATCTCCTATAGCTGCAGAGTCAATGTCGTCCTTTGGAACAAATTCTTTTCGGGGGAGGGGCAGGAATCCACTTAATTTATGGTGCTGGGGCCAGCCTCCCAGACCTCTCCACCGGTTCCCTCCTCCACGCCGGGATATTGCATTCACACCTTGCGACACTGGGTTGAAGTCTGGTCCCACTTTCCCTGTGGAGATATAAACCATACCCTCCCCTTGGGTGGATTAATGCCCCATTTCTGTCATGCTGATTGTACTTACCTCAGGGGACTCATGTTGTACCTGTCCCTTTGGGTCTGGCTTACCTCGCTTAACATAAGTCCTTCCAGCTCTTCCCATGAAATAACGTGTTTCATGTGCTCATCGGTGCTTTTCAGTGCTGCATAATACTCCATTGTGTGTATGTGCCAAAGTTTGCTAATCCACTCGTCTATCGATGGAAACTTAGGCTGTTTCCAAGTCTTTGCTATTGTGAATTGTGCCGCAATAAACATTGGAGCGCATATGACTGGTCGTGTTTTATTTGCTGCTTCAACCGGGTATATGCCCAGTAGAGGGATGGCTGGGTCGTAAGGTAGATCAATTTCCATTTTCTTTAGGTATCGCCAGATTGCTTTCCACAGTGTCTGTACAAATCTGCACGACCACCAGCAGTGGAGGAGGGTTCCTACTTCACCACAGCCCCTCCAACACTTGTTGCTCTCTGATTTACTGATCTGGGCTAGCCTCAGGGGTGTTAGGTGGTATCTCATGGTTGTTTTGATTTGCATTTCTCTTATGGCAAGGGACTTCAAGCACTTTCTCATATATTTATTGGCCATATTGATCTCCTTTCTAGTGAAGGTTCTTCTCATTTCTTTTGCCCACTTCCTTAGGGGGTTAACTGTTTTCCTCTTTTTGCAGGTCATGATGGTGTTGTAGATTTTAGTAATGAGCCCTTTGTCTGACGTGTCATTACTAAAAATCTTCTCCCAGTCTGTGGGTTGCCTTGTCACCCTCTTGGCAATGTCTTTCGAGGTGCACAGGTGTTTTATTCTTATTAGATCCCATTTGTCGATTTCCAGATCACCTGTGTGTGTCCCCTTACCTGTTGCAGTGAGCCTATGTGCTCCCTGGGCCAGTGCTCTGAGATTAGTCCCGATTCCCTCCTTAATGGTCCTGATGGTTTGGGGTTTGACTTCTAGATCTGTGATCCACCTTGAGTGTATTCTTGTGCATGGGGTGAGGTAGACGTCTTGTTTCAACTTTCTACATGTGGATATCCATTGTTTCCAGCACCACTTATTAAAGAGGGCATCTGCTTCCCACTTGACGTTTTTGGGACCCTTGTCGAAGATCAGTTGTCTATATGCTGATGATTTTACTCCTGGGCTTTCTATTCTTTTCCACTGGTCTGAGTGTCTATCATTGTGCCAGTACCATGCTGTTTTGACCACTGTAGCTGTGTAGTAGGCATTAAAATCAGGTAGGGCGAGTCCTCCAATTGTGTCCTTCTTCTTGAGGAGTTCTCTGCTAATTCTGGGTTTCTTCCCTCTCCATATGAAGTTGGTGGTCAGTTTTTCCAATTCTTTGAAGAAGGTTGATGGTAATTGGATTGGTATAGCATTGAACTTGTAGAGTGCTTTAGGAAGAACTGTCATCTTTACTATGTTCAGCCTACCTAACCATGAGCAGGGGAGCTTCATCCATTTGTGAAGGTCACTTTTGGTTTCCTGTAATAGGGTTTTATAATTATGCTTATAAAGGTCTTTAGTATTTTTTGTTAACTATATTCCTAGGTATTTCAGTTTGTTCTTGGCTACTGTGAAGGGTACTTCCCTCTTAATCGCCTCTTCCATGGCCCTGTCCGATGTGTATAGAAACCCTACCGACTTCTGTTTATTGATCTTGTATCCTGCTACTCTTCCGTATTCCTCTATTGCTGTAAGTATTCCAACTGTGGAGTTTTAGGGGTCTTCAATGTATAGGATCATGTCATCTGCAAATAACGATAGTTTCACCTCCTCCTCTCCCAACTGGATCCCTTTGATGTCCTTCCCCTGTCTTATGTTGTTAGCCAGAACCTCCAAAACGATATTGAATAGAAGAGGGGACAGGGGGCATCCTTGTCTTGTACCCTTTTTCAGTGGTATTGTTCTTGTCTTTTCTCCATTGACTATGATGTTGGCTGTTGGTCTTTCATAGATAGCTTGTATGAGCTTGAGGAACTTACCTTCCAATCCTATCTTCATGAGTGTTTTGATTAGGAATGGATGCTGGATGTTGTCAAATGCTTTTTCTGCATCTATGGATATTATCATATGGTTTTTATCCTTTTTCTTCTCGATGTGGTGTATGATATTGATGGATTTTCGGATGTTAAACCATCCCTGCATCGCTGGGATGAATCCTACTTGGTCGTGGTGAATGATATGTTTGATGTTCCTTTGTATTCTATTGGTCAATATTTTGTTAAGGATTTTTGCATCTATGTTCATTAGAGATATTGGTCTATAATTCTCTACACCTGTGGGGTCTTTTCCCTGTTTGGGTATCAAAGTAATGCTGGCTTCGTAAAATGAGTTTGGGAGCTTGCCGTTCTTTTCTATGTTATGGAATACTTTGTGGAGGATCGGTGTCAGCTCTTCCCTGAATGTTTGGTAAAATTCTGCTGTGTAGCCATCTGGCCCTGGGGCCTTTTTCCTTGGTAGGTTTTTGATGACACTCTCTATTTCTTCCTTCGCTGTGGGTTTGTTGAGGTCCTTGATCTCGGTCTCAGATAATCTAGGGATAGATTGTTTTTCTAAATATTTATCCATGTCTTCCAGGTTTCTGAATTCATTAGAATACAAATCTTCATAGTACTTTGTGATTATCCTTTTTATCTCATTGGGGTCTGTTGTTATTGCCCCCGATTCATCCCTCATCCTGGCTATTGATGATTGCTCCTTTCTACCTTTGGTAAGCTTTGCCAGGGTAGTGTCAATTTTATTAATTCGTTCATAAAACCAGCTTCTAGTTGCGTTAATCCTTTGCATTGTTCTTTTGTCTTCCCACTGGTTTAACTCCGCCCTGATTTTTATTATTTCTTTTCTCTTGCTATTGGAGGGGTAGTTCTGTTGACTCTGTTCTAGTTGTTGGAGGTTTTGTGTTAACATATCTGTCATACGCCTTTCTTCTTTTTTCATGTATGCATTCAGTGATATCAAGCTACCTCTGATAACTGCCTTTGCAGTGTCCCATAAGTTTTGATATGTTGTATGCTCGTTCTCATTAGTTTCTAGAAATTTCCTGATATCCTCTCTGATCTGGACCTTAACCCATTCATGTCGCACGAGATCGTTGTTTATTCTCCAATTGGTGGCCCTTGCTTTTCTGGGTGCCCTCCTATTAATCTCCAGCTTTATGGCATGGTGGTCTGAGAAAGACGTCTGGATAATATCTATGTGTTTGAATTTACTCAGGCTGGCCTTGTGCCCCAGCATGTGATCTATTCTTGAGAAAGATCCGTGTGGATTGGAGAAGAATGTGAAACCTTTTGCTTTTGGATGAAAGGCTCTATAGATGTCTATCAGGCCCTGTTGCCTAATTACATTGTTTAGCTCTCTGGCCTCTTTGCTGAGCTTCTTTCCCTGTGACCTGTCTTTCTCTGATAGTGGAGTGTTGAAGTCCCCCACTATTATTGTTGTTTCCGTGATTTCTTCTGTCATTTTTTTAATAGTTTGTTTGACGAAATTTGCCGCACCATTATTAGGTGCGTAAATATTCAGTATGCTTATTGCTTCCTGGTTTACTGAGCCTTTGAGCATTATGTAATGTCCCTCTTTGTCTCTTTTTATGTTTTGGATCTTGAGATCCATTTTGTCGGAGATTAAGATAGCCACTCCTGCCTTCTTGGAGTTACCATTTGCTTGGTAAACTTTCTGCCAGCCCTTTATTCTCAGCATATGCTTGTCTGCTTGCTTAAGGTGTGTCTCTTGCAGGCAGCAGATTGATGGGTTATGTTTTCTAATCCAATCCTCCAGCCGCTTTCTTTTAACATATGAATTGAGCCCATTTGTATTCAGAGTGATTATTACAATCTCTGGCTTCATGGTTGCCATATTCTGTTTTGTGTTTTGGGTCTTTACCTATCTTCCTTCATATCAGTGTACTGCGTTTGAGTGGAGGGTTTCTATCCTGTCCTCTTTTCCATCTGAGACCGTGTTGTCCTGGTACGTGTTGCTGGCATGTTGGCTTCTAGATGGAGATGGGCTATATGGTGGTCTCCTGGTGGTTCTAGTTGGAGCTTGATCTTCTGGCCATAGTGAGTCAGCCAGTATGTTCTGCAGGGTCGGGTGACTTGCAGTATATTTTTTGAGTTCTTCCTTGTCCTGGAAGACCCTTATCTTACCCTCTATCTTAATGGATAACTTGGCAGGGTATAGGATTCTGGGGAGGCATTTTTATCTTTCAGTTTTTGGAAGATGTTGCTCCATTCTCTCCTCCTCTGCATGGTTTCTGCTGATAAGTCTGAGCATATTCTTACCTGCGCTCCTTTGTATGTGACTGTCTTCCTTTCTCTTGATGCTCGTAGAATTTTCTCTTTTTCCTCTAAGTTGGATAATTTTACAATTATATGTCTTGGCGTGTTCTTCTTGGTGTTTAGCTTAGCCGGCGTCCTCTCTGCTTCCTGTATGAGAGTCGGATTCTCCTTTGTTAGGTTGGGGAAATTTTCTTCCAGGAATTCCTTTGCTATCTTGGCGGTCGATTTGTGTGTTATGTTGTGTTCCGGTAGACCGATTATTCAAATATTATTCCTCTTCATAGCATCTGTCATTGATCTCAGGCTGTCTTCTGTTTCTTTAATTTTCCTATCTGATTGTTTTTCTCGCTTGCTTCGTTTGGTTTGAGCGTCCTCGAGTTCACTGATACGGTTCTCAGCCTCCTCAAGCCTAGATATAGCTTCTGTGACCTTTTGTGTGGCCTCTGCTACCTCCTCTGTTAGTTTCTGCAGTTCCTTTTGGTGGATAGTATTCATCCCCTCTATTGTGGACTTCATCCCCTCTATTGTGCATTTCATCCCTTCTATCGTTGCATCCTTATTTTGGTTTGCTTCTCTTAGCTCCTGTATTACTGCAAGCAGAGTTCTGAAGATTTCCTTTTGTGGCTGATCTATATCTGTTTCTTCTATGAGTGACGTTAGGTCTGTTAAAGTGCCTCGTTTCTCTGATTTTTTTGTTGGGAGTGATGTGGTCTGTTGATTTTTCCTTGATCCTTTAATAGGCCCCATGCTTCTGGGAGACAGGAGTAACCTTATTGTGTGGAGGCTCAGGCCACTGTGCCATTTCCTGGGGTGGCTGGGGCGGGCTGTGGCAGGCTTAGGGCTGGCACTGGGGACCCAACAGGGCCCCAGGTGGTGAGAGCTGGCTGGAGCTCACTGACGGCTCCTCAGGGACTGCAAAGCCGAGACCCAGGCTCCACTGCAGGTGGAATGTTTGATCTGCCCGGGCTGTGAGCGGGCGCGGGGAGGCCCCTCGGATAGCTGCGCAGGCAGCTGCGTGACACTTCAGGGAACAATGGTGTTCACTCTCCGCCCTTTTGGCGCGAAACTGCAGGGGGCAATGGCGCCCTTCCTCCGCTCAGGTTCAGAGTCGCCTCTGCCGGGGTCCCCGCAGCACCCTGGGGAGGGCACCTACTCTTGTGCCTTGCGCAGGGAGGGGCCCTTGGTGGGCAGACTCAGCAGCGTGGGGTGCGGCGCTCTGCGGAAGCTCAGGGTCCGGGACAGGCGCGGGTTGGGCTATGGCTCCTGTTGGCGGGAAGTGCTCAGCGCAGGGTCCCCGCCAGGAGTGGAGCTGGCGCTAGGCTGCCAGGGGCTGGCGGGGGCGGGCGGGGGTGGGAGGCCGGCGCACGGAGGGCAGGTGGAGAGGTCCGCGGCAGCGGTGCAGGTGGATGGTCCCCCGTGGGGGTCGCCAGACAACCCGCGGGTCCGCTCCCCTGACCTTGGATGAATGGAGGGAGGGACGTGGGCCCGAGGGCAGATCGCTGCCCTGCGGGGAGAGGGGAACTGCGGGAGAGGAAAGCTTCTCTCCCAGTGGGGATCCGCGAGTGGGGAGTGGGCCGCTGGAGTAGGGGAGCGTGACCTGCTGCGCCTGTCTAGGCAGGGCAGGCAAGCGGCTCTGGGCTGGCGTCCGGTTTGGGGATGGAGCCTAGGCCGGTCGCCAGTGAGCTCACGGCAGCTTAGTGGCCAGAGATGTCCCACTAGTCCGGTCCTCTTTCACCTAGACCCCTGCTCAGGACAAATACGTGGGGTGCTGTCCCAGGGGGATATTTCACTCACCAGACTCTTACTATTCAGCTACCTGGTCGCCAATCCCGCTTTGTTTGGAGGAGCTCTCAGAGTATGCCGGTGTCCCTGTCGGCCATCTTCCCCAGCTCCCAAACTTATTTTTCTATGCTGACCTTATAACCTGTGAAATTGCTTAACCTTTCAATTAGTTCCAATAATTTTCTACTAGGACTTTTGGGTTTTCTATGTTTAGAGTAATATAGTCAGCAATTATAGAGAGTTTTACTTCTTTGCTGTCATTTTGAATGCCTTTATTTTACATTATATGATTGATAGCTATAGTTAAGGGATATAGCACCATGTGAAACAAGATTGGTATTAAATGGTATCCTTATATGGTTCCAATTTGAAAGGTGAATGCTTTTGTTTCCTCTCCATTGAGTGAAATGTTTGTCATTGACATTTCACTTTGCTGTTTTGAGTCCGATTAAATCTGTCTGAAATCACAGCAACACTAGATAAAACAGAAAGGAGCATAGATCTTACTTCATCCTCACAGTTGTCATGTATGAGGCCTTTGTTACAGTTACTGTGCCATTCTATGATGTTAAAGGTCATCCTTATGCATTATCAAGCACAATATCTGGAAACATGTTAAAAGTCTTGAGATGAAGTAATCACACTCTTACTAGTTAGAATTAAGCATTATAATGTCAAACATTACGCTCACTGTCATGGGATTGGAATATCATGGCTTTCACACTCAGAGATGGAGGTGAGCTGGACTAGTGTGCAGCTGCATCATGATGTGAAACTTAAATTGGTCTGCTAACCTCCAGTAATGAGATAACTTTGTTCTGGAATGATCATGCTCAAGTAATGCCATACCCATCTGCATGCAAAACTGAACTAATTCAAGGAATTCCCATGGCAAAATATTAGCTTGTCATGTGCTTGAATTCCTGGATCATATGGAAAATCAAGAATCATTTTTGAAAAAGCTTATTCTCCTCAGCAAATTCTGGCCCAGAGAGGTCAAGTGACCACCAACTTGTGCTTGAATTTCCCCCATTGACATATGCAGTTTAACCATACAGTAAATGACTGGTGTCAACTCTAAGAATGGAGAAAAATGTTTGTGATCTTTGATATCAATGAGAACAAAATCTGAATGGGCATAACATTTTTAACATGTATAACTAGAGATAGTGCTAGTGATTTTATGGGCAATAATATGAAAAATATTCCAAATTCAGAAAATATGTGAGTGTTGGTAATAAATTCAAGGTTGTGATCCCTGAGCAGTTTGTGGGGAATCATAAGTAAAGCATAAATAGAGAGGAAGACTTTGGTTGTATGTGCTCAAATTTCAGGTGACCCAGAGTCCTCTGGGTAAGGGACATTTAAAAATGTCTGTGCTTATTCCACAAATTTTGAGGACCTGTATGGACTTCATTTAATCCAGAGTGCCTTTAGGTCTCAACTCAACATATTTTGGTTCAAGATATGAAATACTGTCCTTGGCTCATATCCTTACTTTGCCCTATTAAACAATTATTTCCCACTCCCTTCTCTGATGTAACTTTTTACTTTAAGTCATGGCACTTGACAGGTTTTACACTCTTTGGAATGCTCTCTGCCAAACAAAGGGTTTCTCTTCAGAATCTTGCAGTTCTTATAGAGTACAGAGTTACAACCTTGTCTTTTCTGGGGCTCAACTTTTCTGGGTAGCAGCTTCTTCTTACACTGAGGTTTTCCTTAGCCATCAGGTAG
Source organism: Tenrec ecaudatus (assembly GCF_050624435.1). Lineage (NCBI taxonomy): Eukaryota > Metazoa > Chordata > Mammalia > Afrosoricida > Tenrecidae > Tenrec > Tenrec ecaudatus. The sequence continues at coordinate 146,267 of NW_027459645.1, forward strand.
TGGGATGTAGTGATAGTGGTGCTTGTAAGAGCGGTGGGGTTTGTGATGATCATGGCCCAAATCTGGAAAAGACCGTGCTGATTCACATCAGTAGGAGGCCAATGCCTACTGGAGACATCCTGCCAGAGCCTCAGGGCATCTGTGCCTTAATAAAATACAGAGTCCGACGTGGAGGACATCTTGTAGACCCCACATCTGGCTTATGACCACCTGACCTTAGGGATATGGACTGAAGTACACCCACCAACACTTGAGCATTTCCTCAAGCATTCAAGGGGTTTTGTTGGATGTTGTTGCAATTTACATTCAAGAAACACAAGGAAATATATGTAGGCAAGGAATAGGTGGGAAATGGTGCTGAATGACATCATGGAAGAGTTGGATATTTGAGGCATCATCAACCCCCAACTCCTTGGAATTGGTCTGGTATTAATATTACTAAAACATATTATTACCACATAGGAAAATTACCAAGGACTTTGAGGAGGTTGATTAAAAGTCATCCGTGCATAAAGAAAAATTGGGTTTTGGAGAGTGTGAGGTAATGGGAGATACTCTGGGGTGTACCTGCTGGTTCCAAGGAACTCTATACTGCCCAATCTCCAATGTACAGGATATATAAGAGCCTCAGTCAGGGCAGGAGCAATGAAGGGCTGAAGGGAGAGAATACTGGGCTCAGAAATGCTGGGCTTTCCTTTGTACATTCGCACATACCTTTTAGGTGAAGTGCTCTCTCATTGCAGACTAACACACAGATGAGTTCAAAAGAAGAATTACCCTACAATGGCTCAGAAGAAAAAAAGGAGCCTCTATTTATAAGCATAAGTCTCCCTGCTATGCAAATCATTCTTCAGGCACACGGTTAAAATCCCACAACTTGGGCACTGAAAGCTATCAGTTCTCTTCTGACAGGGCTGTCTATCTCTTGGGAAAGCACAGCTGAGGCCTAAAGATGCTGTTGCTGTGTGTTCTCCTGTGCCTGGTGACAGTTCCCCAAGGTGAGGGTCTCAGATGTCGGTGTTGAGTCTATGTGGATGGTTGTGACTGCAAGTGACTGACAGAGATCAATTATCTTTATTTACAGAAGTTCTATCAGAGATGCAGCTTCAGGATTCAGGTCCAGGACTGGTGAAGCCCTCCCAGAAGCTGTCCCTCATTTGCACTGTCTCTGGTGTCTCCATCACAAGTAGGAGTTATGACTCGAGCTGGATCCACCAGACTCATGGGAAGGGGCTGCAGTGGATGGGAAGCTTATGGTATAATGGTGGTACAAAATATAACCCGTCCTTCCAAAGCTGACTCTCCATCACCAGAGACACATCGAAGAATCAGTTCTTCCTGCAGCTGAGTTCTGTGACTGCTGAGGACATGGCCCTTTATTACTGTACAAGGAACACAGTGAAGTGAAGTCAGTGTGAGCCCAAACACAAAACTCCCCTGCAGGGAAGACACTGGGCAGTAGGGGGCGTGCAGGACCCACTGAACATGGACACCCAGCCCTAGAGAAGCAGGCAGAGGTGAATGAAGGAGGATTTCCTGTTGGAATTAGGGTTTCCTCGCTCAGCTTTCAGCATCCCCAGAACAGGTTTCTCTTTTTTTCCCCCTAAGTGTTCTTCTCACTGCAGGCTTCGAAAGAGGAACTAGAATTCTCTGTTTGCAGTACAAATATTAAAAGTGACAATGATCCTCCATTGTCATCCTATGTGATTCATTTTCCTTCTTGACAAGCAGATTATCGTGGTCATTCTCACCCTGTTAGTCAAAGTATGTTGACGATGAAATACAGACATTTATAGATTCATGAGTAAAATGCATGATTTTAAAAGGCCTGAGCTCATTGCTCTATTAAAACCCAGGATAACACATCTCTGGATGTGTCTCTCTGCAATGTGCACTGTGGATACTGATTGATTAATATTCTTATGTCTGAGAAAATAATTTCAGTGACTTCTGATGCTAAACTTGTGACATGACTTTTGTGAAATTGCTCTTTGGGGTCATAATGAAGCGAACTCAATGGAAGGACAACTTTGATTCCAAAATAAAATAGAAGATGTGTCACAAGAAGAGGAAATGGCAGACCAGTATCTCAGAATGCTCTTTAGAATTGAGAATAATGAGACTTCTCACATATTTTGAATATGTTTTCAGGGCAACCAGTTCCTAGAGAAGAACATCCTCTATTGTAGAGTGTCAGCAAAATAGAAGAATACCCTGAATTAGATGCACAGACGGGGGTGGCTGCAAAAATGGTCTCAGACTTAGGATCAAATGAGGACGGTTCAGGACTTCTCAGTTTATGTATTTGTGCTGTTGTACACGGAGGCACGGAGCATTAAACTTACTCAAATGTAATCAGCAACATCCCTGATAATGAGTTGCAGGAATTGAGATTAATTCTGTTAACCAAGTGTGAATACCTAAAATATTACTATAATACACCTTTGCATATTTACTATTTAACATTTGATACATATACCATTCCTTATTAAGTTTACCTATACGTAGTTTAATATTTCCATTTTGATACACTTTTGCTTATTCTGGGTTTTAATACTTTCTGGATTTTTTTTTTCATGTAGGGGTTTATACCTGTTGTATTTTGTCATTGTTGGTAGCCTTTTTGATTCCCTCTTATGTCTTTTTCTGTTTTTTGATTTATGAAACCCAAGATGGGGAAATCTACAGAGATAATAACTAGAATAAGGGTTCCTGGGGCCACAGTAAGGGAAATGGTGGTAAAATGGAATGTGATTGGTAGATTTATGTGCCAACCTGGCCAATAGGAACATGTGGTATTAATAAGGTTGCAGTTTGATTGGAGAGCAAAGAGATAAATGGCTCAGAAAGGTCACTGGTATCTCTCTTGCTCTCTGATAATCAGACCAGTGTGTGGCTGCCTTAGCTTGTTCTCTTCCTCAACTCCTAAGCTACACTGCCTGTGGGGCTGACAACCTGTAGATCATGTCGCTAGAGCTTGAGTTCCTTTGAGACTAGCTTCTCCACGTTGCTGTTGTAGACATCACTTGAGCTTGGGACTGTTGGAACTTGTCATCCTGATGATTGTTGTTCACCCACCCTGCTGTTTGCTGCCTGTGGCCAGACTGTCTGCATTGCTCTATGGAAGACTCAGCTCTCTGCTTCCTTGATCCTGGACCCAGTGGTCGTTGTGAGTTAAAGGCCTTCCAGTATATTATTTTTCCCATGGAAATGAATTGAACTGAGCCCTCTAGACTGCTGTGTGACCTAATTAACTGTTATATTCATACACACACACACAATCATAAGTACCCTGGTTTTGTTTATCTAGAGAACCCTGTCTAACACAGGGAGCTAATGTAAAGGATTTCAAGAAGGAAGAAAATGTTTTCAAACAGGTTGTGGTAGGAATTGTGAACACAGCTTGATAAGACTGAACGACAGAATGGTATGATGTCTAGATTTGATTCTAATAAAATGGTTTGAATGAGGGGAAAAAAGAAAAGGTTTAAGGATCTTATTTGCTGACAAAATGATTTAAAAGGTTTTTATTTTGTATACTTCTGAAAATAACTTCTTAAAATATTTCATATGAAAAATGTACTTAATATTGATAACATGCTGTTTCTAATACATATTTCATAATAAATTTTGCCAATTTCTCAGTTTGAAAAAGGCAGTGTCTGAAAATGAGGAGCAGCTCTATTCTGTCCTAGAGGGTCGCTATGAGTCAGAATTCACTTGCTGCTAGTGTGTTATGGTAATTGAGTTTCTCAATTTGTATCTTATTTTGGTTGCTGATCTCCATTAGTTTTTTTTCTGTGTATTCTGTATTTTGTCTAATCATAGTTAATATTATTGTCAGGAATTGCTCAATTCTTTCCATTATCCTGGTCTCCAAAGAAATTATTACATTCTGTTTTTATTTTAATTATGCCCTTTTTTTCTGTAACATCATTTATACTATTATGTATAATATTTTAATAACATGTTAATGGTTTTCCTTTTAAATATACATTTTATTGGTTGTTCTTCAATTTTCTATGTAACTTTATACAAATAAACTTATTTATCCTTCCAGTTGACTTATTCTTTTTTATATATCATTTTATTGGGGTCTTGAACAGCTCTTATAACAATCTATACATATATCCATTGTGTCAAGCACCTTTGTCCATATATTGCCATCATCATTTTCAAAACATATTCTTTCTACTTGAGCCTTTGGTATCAGCTCATTTCCCACCCACTCCCACCCTCCCTCATGAAAACTTGATAGTTTATAATATTTTTTCATGCCTTACACCAAACGCTGTCTCCCTTCACCCACTTTTCTGCTTTTCGTCCCCCTGGGAGGGGATTATATGTAGATCATTGTGATCATTCCCTCTTTCTCCGCCCCACCTCCCTGCTATCCTCCTTTATCCCTACTCTTATTATTGGTCCTGAGGGTTTTATCTGTCTTGGATTCCCTGTGTTGTGAGCTCTTATCTGTAGCAGTGTACATGTTTTGGTCTACCAGGATTTGTAAGGTAGAATTGGGGTCATAATAGTGGGAGGGGAGAGCATTAAATAACTAGAGGAAAGTTCTATGTTTCATCGGAGCTATACTGCACCCTGACTGGGTCATCTCTTCCTTGTGAACCTGTGAGGGGATGTCCAATCTGTAGACAACTGGACATTCCCTTATTTTGTAGTGTAAGGTCATCATAACATTATATTTCTGTTGAACCAATTGAGAAGTCGCCAGCAAAACACAGTTTACACAGAAGCGTTGGATGCAACAGCAGTTTGCTCTCACAGAGAAGAGATAGAGCTAGCTCCTCATCAGGAGTGGGCACAAATCTCCACAGTCAGTGGTTTCACCCTGGGGCCAGTGCAGGGATGGGGGTTTGCAAGTATCCCTCTTTTGTGCTGCAGTTGAAGAACTGTGTTCCCTCCACAACAGCAAAGATAAAGAAATGGGTTTATGCTATGAGCTCAAATCTGCAGGAAATAGTGAGTTTGTTTTGTTGTTGCTGCTGTTTTGTGTGTTCCATGTAATGTGCATAACAATCAGTTTGGGGACTGTTAGCATGGGTTCAGCAGAAGGTAGAGGGGGTAGGCTGTAGGACACCAGACACTAAGGAGTGTTTTTGAATACAGAAGCCCTGGAAAGGCAGTCATTCAGCAAGGTCATCATACCCCAGTAGCCAGACTGACAATTTGATGCTAATCATGTCTGGTTCTGTCATGGACTCCAGAGAAGGAGGCAACAGATTGTCAGCTTCCCCAATTTCCAATTCCTATTGGAGTTTATCTCAGGTATATTTTGTTGTTGCAGGTAACACTCTTGAATTTTTGTTTTATGTTTTTCTGTTTTACAGTAGATAAAACTTGGGATTGATAAACATATAGAGAAAGCAAGTAGATTAAGGGTTTCGGTGGGTGGTGGCATGGGAGGACATTACGGGAACTGAAGTCAAGGAATTCAAGAAGGAAGATGATGTTTTGAAACTGATTGTGGTAGCAATTGTACAATACTGCTTGATGTGAGTGAACTGTGGAATGATATGATATCTCTATTAGTACCCAATAAAATGGTTAGGGGGAAAATTAAATAAAGATTATTTATTCCATTGCTAGAAGTTTTTTGTAAATTCAAGTTCCTGGCTTATATCAAAATCTCTTTTACTGTTCATTATTTAAATGTTTGTTTGTTTTTTGAATGTTGTTATACTGGGATGAATTTCCATCAGTTTATAATTATGTGTGACTATCTGTCACTTATTTTTTCATGATACATATATGTAACAAAAGGCCATTTGCAAAATTCTTCTCATGCATAATTCAGTAACATTAGATTATCATTGTGTTAAACAATTACCAATATTTGCAAAGTTCCCTATCATACGTATAACACAAACCCAGACAAAAGAATTCTGGCTTGATAATTTCCTCCTTAACATGGAATAAATAGCTATAAATCTAATACTTCAATTACTTTGAATAAAAGTCTGCTTCAAAAACTTTCGCTCCACCTTTGGAAAGAATAAAGCCTAAACTCTGTTCAATGTCTTTCAGTCAGATATATTTTTTAATGAATACTTTGTTGTGGCATATCAAATCTAATATAAATATCAATATCTATAGATCATACTTCCTTCCACTACAACCAACTCAACCAATTCAGAGTGCTTGCAACCTTCAGTCCTCCACAAAGCTTTCACTGTGTGGGAGAGTCAGTGTGAGACCGGGCCTAAAACTAACCTCAAGAAGAAAGCTGTCCTGCAGGGGTGTTAGAGACCCACCCCCTCCTGGAGCAAGTGAAGAAAGAAGTGAGGACAGGAGCCTGGGTAAGGACTGCAGTGGCTGGTCAGCGAAAACTGCTGTGCTGAGCACTTTGGTAGCTCTACTGCCCATGGCAGGAAACCAGCTGAGAGAACTCCAGGGAACACCTCTGACAATGAGCACGAATGCTTTGGATCAGAGAAAATGTTTCTCTGTGGTCCCCAAAAGGTGGAAGACAGTGTAAGCTCATCGAATACCTCTCCTGTATGTGTGATGGGATGCTGTCAGCAGGGGGCTCTCAGAACACATTGAGCCCAACATACACCTGGGTACTACCATATATACTCGTCTATAAGCTGAGATTTTCAGCACAAAAATGTGCTGAAAACCTGGAGTTCGGCATATACATGGGTCAGTGGTACCCCAGTGAGGTGTAACATTTCGCTGCACCCTTCACCCCCTGGTAACGGGATGAGCGCCCGTTATCTTGTGGGTGATTGCCGTTTGTCCACTGTTCATTCAAAGTCGCGTTGACACTGCAGGTCTTTGAATGTTTGTTTACTCACATTTAACCAATCACAGCCGTCCTAAGATATGGACAGCTCCAATTGGCAGAAGCACCCATACTGATTCACTTTCGCTGGCAGCTGAACTGGTAAGGATGTTTCTGTGGCTGTGCTTTGTCTCTCCCCTCTGGTGTCTATGCTAATTTACATCCTGCATGCCCCATCTACACAGACTCCCTCCTGCCCCTCCTACCATCTAACGCATCATGTAGGGGGTGGGGGGCAATACCATGAAAAATCTTTTTCAAAGTCTTATTTTTTTATCCTATTAGATATGGATACTCTTCAACCAAAACAAAAACGCCAGTCATATGAGCCTGGTTTCAAAATGAAGGTTGTGTGAGGAGCAGAAGAGAGCAATAACAGTATTGCAAGTAGTGAATTCTATGTTGATGAAAAGCAAGTAAGGGAATGGAGGAAAATGAAGACTGACTTGAAACAGATTCCAAAGCTAAAAAAAGCTCATTGTGGTTTAATTTCTTTTTGTGGGGCTCTAGAGAGTGAATTGCATAAATGGATTATGGAGTATCATCAAAAAAGTTACTGTGTAACACGCATGGGAATCCACATACGTGTTCTACAGATGGCTAAGGATGACAAATATAAAGCACCAGGCATTGAAAAATTTGTTGCATCAGAAGGATGGTGTACCCACTTCATGAATAGGTTTGGCCTACTATGTTTGAGACAAAGAACAAAGATTTCCCAGAAATTGTCACAAGACCTTGAAGAAAAAATTATGTCATTCCAGTCATTTATTATAAAACAAAGAAGGATTTATAACTTTGACCTGGCAGATATTGGGAATGTGGATGAAACTGCCATAACTTTTTATCTTCCAAGCAACAGAACTGTGGCAAGTTTAGGAGAGAAAAAGACATTTTTCTCAAAACCACAGGAAATGAAAAAAACAAACAAACACTTTACAGTTGTTCTATCATGTTTGGCTAATGGAACTAAGCTCCACCCTGTCATTATTTTTAAAAGGAAGACTTTGCCTAAGAAGATCAATTTCCCACCAAGAATTACTGTGCATGCACATGTTAAAGGCTGGATGGATGAAGACGGAACAAAAAAAAAAATGGCTGTAAGAAATTTGGAACCGATGACCAGGAGCAGCCTTAAAGAAAAAGCCATCACTACTTGTTTGGGATATGTTCAGAGCCCAACTGTCTGATGACATTAAAAAAAAATGGCAAAATCTATTAAAGTTACTTTAGCCGTTATTCCAGGTGGGCTTACATCTGTACTGCAGCCTCTGGATGTATCTTTGAATAAGCCTTTTAAAAACCATGTGTGAAGGATGTGGCATGAATGGATGTCATCTGGCCAAACCTGACTAACAAAAGGAGGAAATCTCATGAAGCCTGACAGAGTTAAAAGCAAAGTGGTTTCTAGATGCATGGGAAGACATTCCAGAAGATATGTTGTGATGTGCCTTCCAGAAATGTAGTATTAGTAATGCTAATGGCAGTGAAGACTGTGTTTTGTGTGAAAATGACAGCAGTGATGGTGATGACGGCGATCTCAGTGAGGACAGCATCTATGATGACCTCACACCAGCTGAAGCTCTGCATTAGGATACGGATGATGATGAGGAATCCAGTTTTGAAGGATTTTACTCTTTACATTTTAGCTAGGTTGCTGATTGAACTCAGGGAATAGTACCCTTAAGGTATCATTGTTCATACCTTATTGTTTTTGTTGATCCTATTTTCCACTTACTGTGTTGGTTTACTAATGTTAAATGACTTGTTGTCCTTTTATTTGTTTTTTATTTAAAATAAATATTTGAATACATTACCCCCACTGATGTCTCAATTTTTAGTAATTTTATTTTCACTTGTTTTGATTATTGAAACTCACCAATAGCTTCTGCATTTTCCAGCCTAGGCTTATACTCGAGTCAATCAGTTTTTCTGGTTTCCCAGGTAATAATTAGGTACCTCGGCTTATACTCGGGTCAGCTTATATTCGAGTATATACAGTAATTTTTCCTTTGGGGAGGAAAAATTACTGTATTTCTGTGGTTTCTTTTAACACCATAAACAACCTTGTTGTTAGGGTTTTTTGTTTGTTTTAATTCAATCTCTAATTCTGGATGAAAACGTCGAAGTACCCTTTACTCCTTTCCAAATATTCTGCAATATCCTAGGGGAAAGGAGCTTTAGGGATGACAGATAAGTGTTTCCCTTTGTGCTCAGATGTGTGACGAGATTCAGGAAAGCCCGGCCGTGATTCCATTATGTTGTGATTATGTTAGAAAGGGTTCTCTAGATGAAAAAACAAACAAACCAGAACATATGATTATACATCAATATCTATCAATTTCTCTCTATTTATATAACATAAGAAATAAACAGTTAATCTATAAAGCAGTGCAAATGGCTCAGTGCAACTCACTTCCCTACTGGCAGTCCTTCAGGTCTTGAGGGCCACAGGGTAGTCCTCTGTAGAGCAATTCAGATTATCTTGGCACAGGCAGCAAACAGCAAGGCAGTTGACAGGATCCAACAGTCCCAAGCTCAAGCGATATTACTCCAGTAGTGTGGTGAAGCAGTTTTGAAGGAAACTCAAACTATAGCAACACAGTCCATGGGTTAGGTGTCCCACAGGTAGTGTAGTTTGTAAATTGAAGCAGAGAGCAAGCTATGGCAACCACACACTGATCTGATCATCACAAAGCAAGAGACAAGAAAGGTGAGGCTCACCAAGCCATTTACCTCTCTGCCCTTCAATTAAACCCACGTGTGTTCATTGGCCATGTTGGCACAATAAACCTACCTATCACAATGAGGATATTCTCTATAATTTCACCATAGCATCTGGGTAATTATGATAGTAATGGATGTAAAGCAACATTAAACATAAAATATGAACAAATGTTCATATGATTGGTAAAGTGAAAACCCGAGAGAGAGGACTATGTTCTCCCAAAGACAACATCCCCATCACCATGTAATTCCCAGAGCCAGGGGCCTCCATTGATCCCTTTTCAACTTTACATAACTATGTGCCTCCCACATGCAAATACATAATATGCAGCCATGTGAAACCACAGCACATGTACTTAAATTCGTATTCTTTCTCACCCTGGAGAGCATTTTCTGGGCGTCATGAATCTTATCCACATGAACATGAATTATGTGTGGACTTTCCTTTTTCTGGTGGAGACTCTGGGTGGTGAGTGCTTCAGGGATTCACACAGGAAGTCTGGGGATGCAGCATCTGAACACATGACCTACTGTTGCTCTTTTTATCTACAGGTGTCCTGGCTCAGGTCTAGTGACAAGAGTCAAACCCTGGACTGGTGAAGCCTTCACGGGCACTGGCTCTCCCTTGTGCTGTCTCCAGATTCTCTTTAACCAGCTCCGATGTCAGCTGGATCCGCCATGATTCAGGAAAGGGACTGGAATGGGTTGGTGATATACAGAGGGGTGCTAGCACACACTATAATCCAGCTCTCCAGTCTCAAGTCAGCATAACCAGGGACACCTCCAAAAGTAAAGTTTATTTAAAACTGAGCTCTGTGAATCCTGAGAACACAGCCGTGTATTACTGTACTAGAGGCACAGTGATGGGAATTCAGTGTGAGCCCAGACACAAACCTCCCAGCAACAGGCTATGGTTTCAGTAGATGCAAGGGCTGAGGTCAGTGATGCTTTCCTCTCAGAAGCTGTGGTTTCCCCACCTTGTCAGCACCTCTCTAGGGACACCATGCACAGACTCAAGAGAAGCTTCATGCCTCTGAACATGATTTATTTTCCTTGGAATGGGCTTTGTCTCTCTTTCACCATCTTCCAAAGACAGATTTCACAGTAATAGTAATTGATGAGATATCACTTTACAACTAGTTAGTTCAGGCAGGTGTCCTCAAACTACAGCCCGCAGGCCACATGTGGCCCACCGAGGACATTTATCTGGCCCGCCAGGTGTTTTTACCCCATTTGTTTTTGACTTCAAAATAAGATACGTGCAGTGTGCATGGGAATTTGTTCTTTTTTTTTTTTTTTAAACTATGGTCCGGCCCTCCAACGGGTCTGAGGGACAGTGAACTGGCCCCCTGTTTAAAAAGTTTGAGGACTCCTGTTTCAGGGTACCAACTAGTGCCATTTGTTGTCAAAGCTATAAATATTTCATGTAGAAAAAAATTCTCATGTGGAGTCCCAAATTGTCTCTATACCCTCAGATTTATCTTGAACCTTCTTGTAATAAATAATCACAAATGTAGTTTTTTTTTTCACTGCCACCAGCAGCACTTTGCAGTTTTATAAACCATTCAAGTACAGTAGCATCTGGTAAAATCGGGACAGAACTGGGATTTAAAAGCAAACAGATATTCAGCATCTAACAGTTTTGAGAAGCCACTACATACTCTTTCACAAACATGTTTCCACGGGGCCAATACAGTGCTAGCCATTCACCCAGCGCACTGAGTGCACCGAAGTAGAAAAGAGGCAACAAGAAAAATAGCTACGTTAGAAACACTCCAACACTTTAGAAAAAAAGAGTCAAACACTTTTTGTTTCTCCCCTTTAGCCCCTAAAACAACATCACATGGTCTGGATCTACCTATTTACGTCCTACGTTGGCTTCTAGTCTTTGTCAGGAGGGAAATAGTAATAGTAGTAAAATGACACTGGCCAGCACGGTCTTTGGATCTCGAGGAGGGAGGGGAGAAAGTCAGTCCTCAGGACAAACTAGTTGGCTGCAGTCTCATCAGCGGGGTCTTTGCATTCCTTGTTCTTCCGCACTTCTTCCACGTGCTTGTCCTTTTCTCGCAAGCGCTCCAGCTTGGCCACCATTTGTGCTTCTCGGTTCTCTTTGTTGGCTTCCATTTTGTGGGTCAGCTTCTCCTCGGCCATCTTGCTGAAGTTGTTGTTCTCCTCGATTGCTTTCTGCAGCACCTCCTTCTCGTGCTCCCGCTTCCCGGCCAGCTGCTTCAGGACCTCCGCCTCATGGGACTTGCGTCTTTCTTCTGCAGCTTCTAATTTCTTCTGAATTTCCTCCAGGGAAAGGTCCTTCTTCTTTGGAGGAGAAAGAGGGAATTCTGGGACGGCCTCTTTTGAACGGGGGCTGAGTATCAGCTCAAAGGCCTGGCCAGAGGCCCACTTCTCCAGTTCTTTCACCTGGATATCAGAAGAAGCCATGGTGAACAGAAGACAAGAGACTGGCAGTGTACGCTCTGCAATCCACTGGGAAGGAAAGCCCTGCTCGGTCCGAGCCGCCTGGCCACACTCTCACAAATGTAGTTTTATGCAATCATTTTGGCTTAGAGGCCCTAGAAAATATTGTCTATCCAAATATTGTTGTTTGAAAGCAAATAATTATTAAGAAGATCCTCAAAAAAAGAAAATAAACTCACCCAAAAGTGAAAGACCGCATACAAAGTATATATATATATTTATATATATATAAATATATATATAAACATATATACACACATTCTAATATGACACAAGGATGGTGATACTTTATTCACATACTTTGGACATGTTGCCCAGAGAGGCCAGTCCCTGGAGAAGGCCATCACGAGGGCAGTGACAAGGAGGAAGGCCCTCCAGGAGATGGATTAACAATGGCTGCAACAATGAGATCAAATGTAAGAACAGTTGTGAGGACAGTGCAGGACTGGGCAGTGTTCTGTTCTTTTGTGCTTAGGGATGCTTTGAGTAGGAACCAACTTGATGGCACCTATCAACAACAAATTCATAAACTTTGCTAAGTACTCTAGAATGTCCACCTTTTTTAGATTTTAAATAGAGAGGCTATCTACAGAGAAATCCATCTACTATAAAGATCGATAGACTGTCAAAATCCTATACAGGGTTGCTATGAGTTGGAGTATACATTAGGGCAGTGGGTTAGATGTAAAAATATTGATAGACTGCCTTTTCCACTGAAAAGTAAATGTTATTTATTGAAAATCTATTAGGAGCCAGGTAATATTCTAGGCACCCTAGTCATCCAGGATGAAACAATAAGTAAGGAGTAAAAAACTTCCTTTCCTCATGGATTGCCCATTGTAAATGCTCTTTATCACACTGAATATTATCAGTCCACTATACAGCACTCTAAGCTGCATAAAGTCTTAATTTTCAACCCAAATAAATTACTCAAGTTTGAAAAACAAAACAAGAACAAATTATAAACCTAATATTTCCTGACAGTGTCCATTTATGTCTATGTAAGTCTCAAGTCAGTGTTTTCCTTTTTCGAACACTTTCTGAGGTACTCAAATCACATTCTTTTAAATGTCCTTTGCATTTGGGAGACAAAAGTAAGACTGAAGGAGTATATCAGGGGTGCAGAGTGCGTGAAGTAAGCTTTCCTTACTTGCAGTCATTGGTACTTTCAATATCCTCCCCCCAAGCCATCATTTTCAGGTCATCGATTTTCCTGCAAACTTCCTACTCATTGTCTAGCTTTCACAGGCATATGAGGCAGTTGATCCTCAAGTGACATCACACAATATGTAACATAGGTTCTCAGAGCAGATGTATATATAAAGAAGACTTGGTGGTGAGTGGACTAAGCATTAGTTGCTAAACAAAAGGTTAGCGGTTCAAACCCAGCAGCTACTCCTTGGGAGTAAGTTTAAGTATTGTGTGCCGATAAATATGGAAAGCTCTGGAAACCTAAAGAACAGTTATATTCAGTTCTACGGGTTTGCTATGAGTCTGAATTGACCCAATGGCGGTAGATTTACACTTTGAGGCAGAAGTTGTGTGTTTGCTTGATTGCTTGTGTGATTCATTCAGTGATTGCTTATTTTTTCTCCAGTACAGAAAGTAATGGCATCCACCCTGATTCTCCTACCAACGATATCCCAGGTAAACACAGGCTAGAAATTGTACATTTCTACTTGGTCTAGCATTTTAACTCAAGTAAATCAACCAACAAAAATGTGTAAGAATAAAAATTAATAAATCTCCAATGTGAAATGTGAAGGCCCAAAGGTACACTAGTAGTGAATTTGCAGAAGGTCCTAAGTTGCTCTGGGTTTGGATCTTTGGTTTTCTTCTAGAATCACGTCCATGTGAAACACTGATATATGAGGTGCTAAAATCTGGAGGTCCGTGGTCTTTAAAAAGCCTGGTCTGCAAAAGCAAAGTGGAGGAGAAATTAAAAAGTTGACGAAGAACGCTGAGGTCAGATGCCAACAAAGATGAAAAAAAAAAAAAAACACACGATGAGTGAGACACATGCCAGTGGAGTGAAACAAAGAGGCAGCAGAAAGAAGGGTATGGAATGAACTGGTTTTTTTTTGGAACAAAAGGCCAGGCAGGCGGGTCAGGAGGATCTGAAGCATGTACATGCAGTGAGTGTCTCATCCAGATCAGGGGTCCCACATCGCCGCTCTACAAAGTGCCTTCAGCAGGTCAGGCACTCGGTGAGCATATTTTCACCGAATGAAACAGGAAAACTATAGTCCACGTGCTTTTGTGATACTCAAGAGCTACCAAGGCATTTGGAAAGGGAGACAAAGTGCCATTCCATTGCAACGTTGTAAAATGAAAAAAGAACACAGATGGTCACAGTAATGGGTGAGGGCTTGCAGGACAATATGACTTCTCTCCCGTTGTGCATGCGCATATGGCTCTAACACTACATTTTCCACTAGAAATATCAGACTACAGTGGATCTGATGCCACCCATCAATGCTGCATTTTCTGGAATCCAATGAAGCTCCCACTGTCGTTATTCCATGTCAATGCAGAAAAACACATAGTGCCACTGATAAAATTTCCATCAGATTTATTATGTTGCACTTTTATTTTTCAACTTTTAGAAGGTAGAAAACAAAAATACACAGATGCTGCATTAGGCCAACTTGGGTTCAGGTGTTGTACTGTGGGTACACACCTTGTAAAGGGAGAGCAGCTATGACAGAAGGTACTTGCTGACCAGATGTGTTGCCTCAACACACAACTGTGTCTACCTCTCTGGCTCAGCTGGTTCATTCCCATGACCTGTTACCACCACGTTAGTGAGGTAGCATGACTTCTTCACTCTCACTGCTCCCTTCAAAAACCCAGAACCCCTGAAAGTGCTCTCTTTCTGAAAGACATCTGCCTCAAGGACGCATGGTCCAAAGAGTTACAAATTATTGCAACGAGGAGAACTTGGAGTAACTAAAGTCACCTTACAGTATTTATACACACAAGGGGCACATCAGTTACTTATGTTATAATTGTAGTGATTGCCTACTACCCCCTGAATCCTCTTCATTGTCATCCGATGAGTCATCCGATGAGCCACCAGTTAGGCTGCTGTAACTGGTCCTACTGCGCCACAGCAGGTTGCACTGCTCCCATGCAGCAGCCTCTTGGTTCTTTCCATGTGTTTTTGATTCCAATGACTTTAACCTTGTTAACTTGGCCAATGTGTTTGTTACTGGACTGCCAATATCCGGGCCAGCCAGGTGAAGGAAGATCATGCAGTGGTTGGTGGAGTCACTCTCATACACTTGGCCTGTGGTTGGCTTTTTACTCTCCGTGGATACTAACTGAAACTCAGAAGAACCCCTTCTCGGTTCCATCAATGAGTAAGGCATTGAAGAAAGAACTGTACAGTCTACAACACCATCTTTTGGAACTCAGGGGCTCAGTTTTACAGAGCCATCTCCCTCCTTTACTATCTCTTGTTTGGATGATCTGAGTAGCACTTCAGATTCCAGGAAGTCTCGGACTTTCCTGCACTGCCTCCTCCATCTTCACTTCAGAATTGAGTTACATCGTAGAGCAGAGTCCAGGGAACTACAAAAAAGATGCAACAGGAAAGCCACCTGCTCTTTGCTCTGGCATTGCCCTGTCTCTTCTGCACAGAACTGCCCCTTTGGGGTAAGAACTACCGCCCTGGTCTCAATTCTCTTGGCTACAGTGACCAGAGACTGGACTTGGAGGCCACCTTTATGTTCTCTTCCTTTGCAGATTCCCCTGTAGTGAGCGAGGAACACCATCGGAGCCTGCCAAAGAAAATCCTGCCACCTCCACTGACTTCACCACCACCAAGTCTCTTCACTCATCCACTCCGTCTGGAGAAATGTTCGTCATGGATTTTGTCTTCCTTGTATCCACAATCAAAGCTCATGGAAGCAGCAGTCAAGAGATCAAAAGATATATTAAATGTGGTGAATATTCAATATTCTTCAGAGTATTGAAGAGCCAGAACCTCACTTTAAAGACTAGGTCCACCTGAACTCCCCCAAAAGATTAGATAAAATAACTAATTCAGCATTCTATTGAAGTTGAAGTACATGTGATAATTCTTCAAACACCACTAGTGAATATTATTCAGGGTGAACCTAATACTCACCTTCCATGAAGAAGGGCCAAGTCTGTAGGGAGTTTTTAGGCTATTAGAAGAAAAAGGAAACCATCTAGCCTCAGGTGCAGTGAACAATTGTTGATTGCTCATGGAAAGTCATGGTAACCACTCACATAACAAGGGTTGACCTAGAGCAGTGATTCAATTCAATTGCTCCTCCAGGACTTCATTTCTGAATCTTCTTCTTTTTTTTTTTTTTTTCAAAATACCTACCAGTAACCTTTCATGACAGTCTTATTGATTAGGACTCACATTTCCTCAATACAAATGCTATTGTTACTATTGCCAGGTTTCATTGGTTTGGTCTTAAATCATCGTGTTGCCATGTACAATAGAACAACACACTGCCTATTCCTGTGTCATCCTCACAGTCCTTGCTATACTCGATCTCATTGCTGCAATCACGGTGACAAGCCATCTAACAGTTAGAATCTGTATGCTACACAGCAGGCTGGGTTTTTCTGTGTGCATTTGTCTATTGGTGTTAGAGCCTCCCGTGGGTTTCTCAAAATAGCCTGTTACGAATGGGTGTCTACTCTTTGTCCTCACTGCCTGTTTACTATTTCCCTGTCCCTAGTTGTTCTGCTCCATTCCAGCTGCAGGAAGCCCTCTGAGGAGTGGCGAAACCTCCCAGATCCTCTCCCTAACCTGTACCGACTTCTCCACACACACCACGATCACTTAGTATTACTGGAGCTGGACCAGCCAATACCTTTTGAAGGAGTCAGACTGACTGTTAACAATAGACCTTGGTTGTCGGAAGAAACTTCACTTCATTCCTGAAGAATTGACCTTCGATCACCAGAAGTGAGCCCACAAACTCCTTCTCTCTATAGTTAAAGTCTGTGACCACTGAAGACAAGACACTTTTACTGTATGGGATAGCGGAAGTCAGTGGTATCCAGACACAGACTACTGTAAGGAATAGGGCAGGGCTGTACCAGAAAGGTGTGTGTACAACGCACAGGACAAGTGACTCCCCTATGGCAGAAATAAGAGAGGAGATGTCACTTTGTAGTGAATGGGTGACTGGGTGCTAAAAAGTTAAAGATGACATTCTTTTTTTAACATTTTATTAGGGGCTCATACAACTCTTATCACAGTCCATACATATATATACATCAATTGTATAAAGCACATCTGTACAGTCTTTGCCCTAATCATTTTAAAGATGGCATTCTTAATGAACAACTCTGTAAAAAAATTCATCAATGTCAAATAAAGGAGGACATATCTTGGAAGACAATGATAAGGATAATAATGTTCACCAACAGACACCAGAGCTATCTATCATCATGTTCACATGAGGAGTAACCATCTGTGCGTCCACACTGAGGATGAAGGATACATTCTGAACTCTCATGCCACAGAGGTTCTCTTTTATGTATAATAGTGTTTAAAAATTTAAAACATTGATATCAAACATTGATAGCTTTTAACTATAGCAGCAGCAGTGCTTCTGTATCACGTGTATAAGCAGCCTTTATAAAAACCTCCATTTTCCTGTGAGGGTGTGTCTGTTTCTTGGGTCATAAGGAGAACCCCAACACAGGTAGTCCACTCCTCTGCTACTAAGTGGAGGGCCACATGCTAATACAGCTCTCTCTGTGTGCCAGTGAAACCTGTCCTGCTCCTTTCCTGGGAGCTCTGGGCATGAAGCCCCAGTACATTGGGCCTCAGCTATTTCCATTTTCAGCTAACTCAGAGGACACATCATGAATTTTGGACAAAGTTGTGTTTATGTTTTGGCCATTCTACGTGGTAATAATTGAGGAAAATGCTGTGTGGTTGTGTGTAGAATATTGGATGGGGTAGGCAGGGCAGTGACCTTATCACACTGTCTTTGTGATTGCAGGTGTCCAGTGTAAAGTGCAGCTGGTGAAATCTGGAGGTGACCTGAGAAAGCCTGGGGAATCTCTGAGACGCTCCTGTGCAACTTCTAGATTCACCTTCAGTGACTATTATATTAGTTGGATCCAGCAGTGTCCAGGACAGAGACTGGAACAGGTTGGTTTTATTAAAACTGCAACCAATGGTCAAACAACGGAGGATGCTTCATCTGTGAAAGGCAGATGATTCACTGTTTCTCCCCCCGCCCCCCCCCCCCCCCGATGATAGCATGTGCACCTCAGCCTCACTTGGTCTTCCACAGGGAGAGAGAGAGACCAGAGTTAAGGAGAGAAGGGAGGGGAAGGATGAAAAGGGGAAGGGGAACAGGGGAGTGAGGACCAGGGGAGGGGAAGGAGGAGCAGAGAGAGCTTTTTTATTGCTAATCAAGTCTTATATATCTTTGGGGACATGCAAGCCTCCTAATTGCAGGTAAAGACATATGTCACAGGAAGGGATTGCACTAATTGGACTACAGTAATGAATCGGGGGGACGATCTAGGGGTAGCCACAAAATACGACAGGGAGGTATTGGGAGTACAGATGTGACAAGATGGGTGGATCTTAGATTCAGAGAACCAGCTTAATTTTGGTTATCACTGAGCCAGTTTGACCTGTTCTCTTGCTCACTATTGAAACCATTATCAGTGGGGTGTGAACCCCACCAACAATGGAGCAGACTGCCTTCAGGGGGAATATCTCTGAGCATCTGACCTCCCACCATATGCTGGAAAATAGCCTCTAATGTTTGGCTTTCCAACTGAAGAGAATAAATGACAATTTATGAAAATGATACTTATGACACACTGCCTTGACCAAATCAAACTAGAACCCTTAACATTTTATAAATACATAGATGGTATTAATAAATGCACAGTTGTATTTGTCCACACATTCATACATATTTTAGTGTAGCCAAGAAGAGGTATAGTTTATACAAGTGTTAGTAAAATAAATTCCACATTCATGTGTTTATTCCAAATAAAACATGCTTAAACATGTTTCTGCTATCACTGGCTGTCTGTTGGCCATATTTTCTCAGTAACACACTTAACTTGGTTTCATTGGGTTGACTTAAAATACATCTGTTTCTGTGAGTCAGGAAACAAAGAAAGAAAGAGAAAGAAAGAATGTAGGCCAACAGAAATTCTCTCTTCTGCACACTAGACATTTTTTAATTGGATCAAGCATCATAAAGAATATACTGAAAACTTCACAGGTGAGTCAAAGAGGGGGAAAAGTCAACTGGTACAAATGAAGAATCTGGATGACATGAAGTACTGGTGGAAGAAGTCTGTCGAGTTGCCATTGAGGAGATAACTAAGGAAGTTGGAATTTCACATGGTTCAGCATTTTCGATTATTATGTCACAATTTTGGTTTCTTGATTGGTGCCAAAAAGCAATGCACAGGGATTGATGAGCTAAAAAATTGCTCCTGAAGAGCTGCTTTGTAGGAAATTGAAGTTAATGAAGCCAGTTTTGTGGAATGAAACTTAAGTATTGATAATTCTTGAATGTATCAAAATGATCCAGAGAGAGAGATCCAATGAAAACAGTTAGATCTGTAGGAATCATCTAGGTTGATATTCAAAGAATAACGGTCAATTCAGAATGTATGAAAGTGATTTTGTGGATTCTAAATGGCTAGTCTGGAATGAAATTCTCATAGGACAGAGAAAATCAAAAAGTATTATTATGAATAAGCTTCAAGAAAATGTAACATGGTATTAGTGAGAAAATGTCCTAGAATGTTGCACAAAGGATCTGTTTTTCTCTCTATCATGACAATACACCAGCTCATTCTTCAAGAGTAAGAATGGTTGTCCATTGAGGATTTTGTTTAGAAACCTTAACAGTGGTTCTCAACTTTCTTAATGCCATGACCCTTTAATATAGTTCCTCACATTGTAGTGATCCCCCAACCATAAAATTATTTTCGTTTTTACTTCATAACTATAACTTTGCTACTCTTATGAATCGGCTGACCCCTATGAAAGGTCGCCCAACCCCAAAGGGATCCCGACACACAGCTTGAGAAATGCTGCCTTACACCATCCACATTAAAGAGCTGATCTTCCCCCTGCATATTTCTGTATTTTCCCATAAGTCAGAGAACATCCCTTGAGTATTGTGGAATTTTCAGTCTGACGTTCTGTAAATCAAGGAGCATAGAATATTTAGGGGAAGGTTCATAACAATAGCTTTACATTTTGATTATTTTTTGTTTAGTGAAAACATCTAAGACAGTGGAGAAATGTATTTAACTACATTTGTATATATGCATATATATGTATGCAATACCTATATCTTGGAGGAAGAACAAGATGGTGACCAAGCAGTACACATGGGAAGGACTCCACAAAGACCAGCGGAAAAGAACCAGGAGAGGGATATGCTACACTTCCAGAATGCAGGATTTTCAGCAGAAAGTTACATAACACAAATTTAATAAAATATCAGCAACATTTGCTGATAGACTCCCCTTTGTCACCGGCCCTCAACAATAACCAACTGTTTGAAGATTCCCAAATTGCTAGACTTAATTTTCCTAGTCCAGGAGCTAGCTAGGATGGTGGAACTGCTGAGCTTCAGAAACATAGCTCTATGGAACTAGCTTGAGACCAACATAAGCACAAGTAGACTTGGCTTTCAACACAAGTCAATGGAGGTCTAGCCGGATGCCCTAGAAGCCCTAAATCCCCAATAACCAAGATAGCACAACCTAACAGTGTAGTTACATAATCTGGTGTCACCTGTAGTCTAATAAGAGGAAAGAGGTGGAATTTAGCTTGTCGAATATGTCTCAGTTTGATGTCCTCATTTGGAGGGGCTATGGAGATAAACAGCTCACTAGAGGCCAGACACACTCTCTGCTTTGTCTTCCTGCAAGCAAGACATATGGAACCATGCTGATGGAGCAAGAGCGCTGAAGCTGGAGAAGCCACGTGGAGACCCATGCCAGTGCTGAGATGCTTCCACCACCACTGGATCCACAAGAATTTCCACCCACTGGCCTGGGATCTTCCTGCATTCAGTAACATTGCATGGATTCATAAGTCTAAAGAGGAATTTATGGACTAGTACTAAAATATGGGTTAATATCAGACTTATGGACATGTTCTGAACTGGGCGGGAATGTTTTCTTAATGTACAATTGCTCTTTGATATAAAATTCTCTCTTACATGCATAGGAATGCCTCTGGATTTGTTTCTCTAGTCAACCCGGACTAACACAATACCCAAGAAGTGTGGCAATAACTCTACAGGGCAGCCTGCAATAGTCATAGATAGTGAATAGACTAACTCTCAGAAGCTGGGGAAGTTACAACTATTCCTCTTTCCAGGAGATACAGCTCTGCCCCTCCCTCCCCATCTTAAGATGCCGACCAAAAAAGCATGGATTAAAAAAAATATTTCTATAGCAGTTAATACACACCTGGTTGATTAACAAGGTATTGTCCTCACAATACAAACAGAAATTGCAACAGTGGGTTTTAAAAGTATGGGCAGGGAATTTGGGCATATGACAAAGACTAAAAGGTTTAGGGCCAAGAAACTTCTCCTTGTTCACATACCAAGCTATTCATCAGTTGTCCCATAACTCCATCCCTGGTCAGCACCCCAAGCCACTCAGATAAACAACCTGCCCTTTGATTCGGTGTGGTAGTTATATAACCTGGTGTCAATTTTGTACTTGAGAGTATTAAGAGGGAAGGGTGGATTCTATTCTGCCTAACATTTCATAGCCAATGAGGCCTCTGTGTGGGCAAGGCCTTCTCCTGAGGATTCTGGGAACTCCTGGATTTCATCTTTGAAGATGGGAGACATTCTCTCTCTCTTCACTCCCTGGGAAACAGCAACTGACAAGATACATGGAACTATGCTAGTGCCCTATGCTGCAG
Source organism: Tenrec ecaudatus (assembly GCF_050624435.1). Taxonomy (NCBI): domain Eukaryota; kingdom Metazoa; phylum Chordata; class Mammalia; order Afrosoricida; family Tenrecidae; genus Tenrec; species Tenrec ecaudatus. Next base: position 168,202 of record NW_027459645.1, read on the forward strand.
AAGCCGTGTGGACACTCGTGCCAGTTCAGAGATTCTCACAATGTCATTGAACCCGCAAGATTTCACACCCACTGGCCTGTGATCTTCTTGCATTCGGCATCATTACATGTGTTTCCCGAGTCTGAAGAGGACGTTATAGACTGGTATCTGACATATGGGCTAATGTTGGACTTATGTACTTATTCTGAACTGGGTTAAACCTCTCTCTTATACACATATGAGTGTCTATAAATGTGTTTCTTTAGTCTACCTGGATGAAAACAGTAGGCTATTGCTTCATTCCTCCCTACTAGACCAGCTAAGCAGGTGGAGGGTATAAAAGGCCCCCAAATGGATTTTTTAAGCTATGTATTTAATTTAAAAAATTTTTACAAAACAACCTTATCACCTTCAAACTACTTGCCATTACACTTAATATATTTGTCAAATCTGTGATTCCATTTTTGGAAATACTTTTCAAATTTGTCCGTTGGGATTTCTGATACACCTCCCTCATTTTTTTCTTCACCTCTTCTATGTCATCAAATCACTGCCCTCCTCAACTACCAACTAGGATTTTTTCCCCTTGGGATCACATGTTATGCAATCTTTTCAAAACCTCTAAATAGAAAAGGTAATTAAAGTCTGACCTGTTGGAATGAACTCCAAATGCACTATCCGCCTCACAGTAAACAACAACAACAAATTTGATTTCACTTGATGAGCATTCTTTGGTGTCTTCCACTGGTTCATATATCCTGATCAGGAAACATAATTTCAAAGCCACACACTGTACTCTTAAATTGGCCATCACAAATTCGAGGTTCAAGCAAAATTGCTTTCACGACAAAACTCACTGTGATCAGAAGGAATCTTCCCAGGAGACATCACTGGGTGAACTAACTCAATGCTTGCCTAATGGGAAAAAAAAGTGCATATTACAAAAACTTTTCCCAGTGGAGCTTTTCCCGTTTCTTCTGGTTGTGTTTTGGGTTTTTTTTGGGGGGGGGAGGTACCCCCAAGACCCGTTCTTCCAGTCCTATTTAGTCACGTCCATCATCCAGAAAAGAGAGAACCCCAACTCCTCTGACCTTGTTTACTAGAGGTCTGTCATCTTTAGATATTTAACCTAAATCATAAAAATTCAGGAGTCTCAGCCATACCAGGTACCAAAACCATTCCACGAGTCTTAATATCAACCCTACTCTTACATGTTATAAAATCATCACACTACCAGACACTGTCCCCAACTGCTCAAAAACTCCTGATCCACACACCCTTAGCTTCCCCAAGGACAAGGTTTAGACAGCAGATGTTCTTTTGCTGGCATTGTTGTTGCTCTGTGTTCTATCATTCCTATAATCCCTCCATATCTAAAACAAATTGTGCACTCTTCTTATAATTCATCCTTAATCAGGACTTCATTATGTGCTGGTATACGTAAGAACTGGGGGGTGGGGGGTAATGTTAATTTACTTTTTTTGCATTCACTTAAATTTGTTTTCCAGTTTTTGAACCCATCATCAATCCAGAAGTTAGCACCCACATCAGAGACAATGCTCCTGGACAAAACTTAGAGCCAAAACAAACATATATAAAGAGCTCTCACGATTCTTACTCTAGTATCATTTTTTCTATTATTTTTTAAAACTTTACATTTACCCTTTCCTTCTTTAATATTTAAAGGTTGATTTCTTATCCCTTTTAACCTATCTTTTATTTGTCCCCTTCTTTTATTCTCTTCCAACATTTTCTTTCTATCTCATTCTAATGAAAATAAAATCTAACACTATTCTTAAAATTTATTATCTTTTCCCCTGATCTATTAGCATTACCCATTTTCTGGTCATAGCAACAAGTACATTTGGGAGACCTAATTTCCTTTCATTTAACCTACAAAATAACACTACAGGATCTCTCACTTTTTTTGCTTACTTTTTCTTTGTTTCTCCCTCCTCCAACACTTTGTCTTCTACTTTTTAATCTACCCAAATAAAACCTAATCTAACACTCTCCCTCATACAGTTCATACTGTCCACTGCCCCCTCTACTGTACTATCTAACAGAGTTAAACACACACACACACACACACACACACACACACACACAAGAAAGAGAAACAAACAACCAAATTCCAAACAGAACTAAATGCAATGTCTGAAACTGAACAGGCTATGGAATTACCAGAGAAATATATTAAAAGAATAATGATAGCACTCATACAACAGATGAAGGGAGAGACTGAGAGGAAAAGTAAAACAATAGAAAAAAGCTGGTAAGTTCACTATATGCCACAGAATAAAAAATTAAACAATACAATAGCAGCATTACAAAACACTCTAAAAAGGAAGCAGAAGAGAAGAGAGAGAAACCTGAGTTAGTGGGCTTGAAGATAAATCTGTCGACTCCAAGTAAAATAAAATGCAAAAGAGAAATAGAAAAACTTTAAGAACAATGTAGGATGCAATCAAGAGGAACAACATATCTAATGGGAATCCAGAACAGGAAGGAAAAAAATACATACAAACAAGGAATAGTATTAGAATTCTCTTAAGAAAAATTTCCTCAATGTCTAAGGATGAAATGATAATTATTCAGGAAGCCAAAAGAATTACAATCAGGAGAAACCCCAAATGGAAAACTACCCTGCACAACGTATTCACTATGTCTAATATCAATTGGTAAGGGAAGAAAATGTAAGTGAAGATAGCAACAACAACAAAAAAGAACAATTATATACAATGGGTCAAAATAGCATAACTTCAGATTTCTCAATGGAAACTATGCAGGCAAGAAGAAAATAGAGTGAATTACACAGAACACTGGAAGAAAAAACTGTGAACTTACAATATTTTACCAGCAAAAATATCACTCAAAGATGATGGAGAAATAAAAGCATTGTAAGAGAAGAAGAAATTCAAAAATTCACATATAGATTGTGATAAGAGTTGTATGAATCCCTAATAAAATGATTTTTAAAAGAATTTAAAAGAATTCACAAGAACAAGACCACCACTCTGTTAAAAAAAAACAAACCCAAAATCCAGTGAAATACTATGGCCATCAATAACACCATCACATTTATTTGAAACCAACATAAAGACAATTCCTAACAAAAATAAACATACCCAGAGCGACACTGAAAGCAATAAATTAATATAGGAAAAACAATGAAACTATGAAAATACACATTAAAGACTCACACAAAACATTAACAAATGTAAAGAAAAATGTCGGTAACAAATATATACCTGTCAAGAATCTCACTGAATGTCAATGGACTAAATTCACCCATAAATGCATGTAAAACCCAAAGCTATCCACATCATCGATGAGAAAGCTGTAACAAATATAAGTATTCTATTGCAGCTCATGCAGAGACCACTAAGTACAATGAAAGAGGAACACACAGAGGAAGACAAGATAGATGACTAGAACATCTAGAATTACATCACTTATGCAAAGTGAAATATTTTATCAGCAGATTAAAATGAGAGCCCACAAACTGGCATGGGGGTAGGGGGTTACCAACAACATATCACACAAAGATCTAATCTTCAAAATGTACAGAACTCTACAACAACTCAATAAGAAAATGACAAACTAACTAATTAAGAAGAGGGGAAAAGACATAAGCAAACATTTCTCCAAAATGAAGTACAGATGCTAACAAACATAAAAAATGGTTGTGATGACTAGTCATCAGGAAGATGCAAATTAAAACCTCAACAAGATAGCACTTTATACCCATAATACTAGCCCAATTAAACAACAACAAAACAAAACCCACAGGAAACAACAAATGCTGGAGAAGATGTGTAGACGTTGGAACTAGTATTCAGTATAGTGGACTAGTAAATAAAGCACCATGGAAAATGATATGGCAGTACATACACAACTGGGAACAGAAATTCCATATGCCCCATCAATACTACTATTAAGTTTATACCCCAACGAAATGAGACACAATATGTGTAATTGTATGCTTTCCCATATTCAAAGCAGCACAATTCACAATAGCAAAAACTGGAAGCAGACAAATGTCCCATAGTGGAAGCATGAATTAAGAAACTATGGTGTGTACACATAATGGAAAACAATGCATTCCTAAAAACAACAAAAAAAACCATGAACCATGCATCATCTCCCTTGTGTGCACTTTGTAAGAATCACCTCAAACAAGGAGACCTCACATTGGCTGGGTCACTCTGTCAAGAAAGGGGAAAAGGGGAAAGACTTTCCATTTGATGCTGTACAACAGTGAGAGAAGGCTCTGACAAATGAGCAGCCCCCCCCCCACAGGAATGAAGGGAGAACCTTACTGGAACATCAAAGTAAGACCAGGGGATGGGGGCAACTACATTTGAAAGGAGGTGTTGATATTTTTGTTGCTGGGTTTGGTTGGTAAATGAGGAGGAGCAACCTCACTTCGTGAGGGATGCTAAACAATAATTGTTGGGAACCTAAGTGGTCAATAAACTGATTTTATGTTCCAGGGTTGACACTAATAATATGTTTCTACCCAACCCTGGATGAACTATGCTATGGAGTAAACACTATGATGACTGTAGATGTTGGCCTTACAGGCCAAGGGCCACATCAGGAGGACACAGAGTAGAAGCCCTACTGAATGCACTGAGCAATACACCAAATCTACCTGTACCCTTGATTAAGGATTGAACTATTTTTAAGGCAGGGGAGGGAAAACCTGTGGAAATGTTGGTCATTGGACATCCCTGGCTTAGTGGGTGTCCAATGCAGTGACACTGAGAACCACCAAATATTTAATACCTCAATGCGTTCCTTGCAATAATATGAACAGTTTTAATCTGATAGGCAAGTACCTGCACTTGTAACAACTGATAAAAGTAAATTTTCCCTAACACCAAGAACCATGCTCAGTGTAAGCAGAGGTCATTCAATTAAGAAATCTTTCTGTACAAAGCAACAACTCGTGGATTGCACCTCAAAGTTATATACTTGCATAAACCCCTCATATCAACAGTATCGTAAATTCTATGTCATAAATTATTGATGCTATCAATGCAATCACATCTGAGGGGGCTTTGTTTTACGCCTTTTTGTTGTTGCTGCTGCTGTTGTTGCTGTTGTTGGTGGTGGTGGTGGTGGTCTTTTTGTCATAATATGACCACCAAAGTAAACCAGAGCAGATGGATTATAGGCTCCCACTTAACTCTATTCCCAATCCAAGAACAGTTAGTTCTGATAACAGGGCCTGCTCAATACTGACCTTAATGAAACAATCACTGAAGGTAAGGGAGCTACAGCAGTGTGGTGAAGAAAGCACATGGCGCCCCGCTAACAATTGGAATAGTGTCTGGGGTCTTAACGGTTTGTATTCAAACAGTCACTAATCTAAGTGAGGTGTCAACTAAGTCCACATGGATGAAGCACATGTGTGATGCAAAGATAACAAAATCCAAATATGGTGAGGGAAAAATAGCAAAGTTTAATTGTGAAAAACAAAACAAAAAAATTTATAGGAAAGTATGTAGGACAGTGGGGACCCCAAATCCATCTGGAAACCATCTAGTGAGAGTAAATCTCTGGCATATCCTCTTTAAACACAGGAAAGGGTCTAGAACAGCTTTACTATCAGCCAGAGATCATTGTAATCCTGATTATGTTCAATCACACCATAGTATAATATGATACTTTTTCAGTTAACCTCTCTCTTGACTCAACATGAATTTGCTGTAGCTTCAAGTATTCCTCACTTTATCCACTACAGTAATTTCTTCTCTGGCTTTTAAGATTTTTGGGGGGGGGGGAGGGGCTTTTAAGATATTGTTGGTGGTATTTTCTTTATTAATCTTTATTTTTATCTTTATATTCTTATTTTCTTCTTCTTGCCGGTTTGTTTTGGTTTCTGTTGGGTTTCCCAGACTGTGAAGCACAGGAGTAGATGCATAGAAACAATAGGTAAGGCAATGATTTAGGGGGGATGTGTGAAGGGGAGGCGGGGACAGTGAGGGAATTGGGGGAGCATACAGTAAGTACAGGAGGGGGAAGAAGCACTTGTAATGATTGTGATGATGTCTACGCAACTCATTTTAAAAGCAATTTATCTCTACATAGAAGCGTGTGATATTTGAATACTGTATGAAGAATATTGCTACTAAAACAAACAAATAGAAGCCAAAGTTGACCAATGATTACCGTGGTTGAAGGAGAAAGCACTGTTGCTTAGGGATCATTGAGTTTGATGGTTGTGGATGAATTTGGAAAAGGATACGAATAATCATTGTACAACATGAAACATTTTAATTAATGGCACTGAATTATACATGTAGAAGTTGTGTAATTGGAGAATGTTTTGTTGTGTATATTTTTGCTACAATTACAAAACTTAATTCATGAATAATAATGACTACAAGGAAGAAGAAAATGTTCTAAAATTGAAAACGGTGATAACTTCACAACTATTCTTGACATGATTGAATTATTGAATTGTATGACATGTGGATGACATACTAATAAAACTGTTAGAATATTTATCCCTATCAATATCTGTCATATCTATCTATCTATCATTTATCTATCACTATCAGTATGGTAGTTACACAATTTCAGGTCAAATTGAAAATATATAATGTGGTAAAATCTAGCCTGTCACTGAGGTCACAGATTGATGGTACCTCCTTGTGGGCATGGTTTTCTCATAAGGAGGAACATTGGAACCCACTCCCACCCCCAACTCTGTGTCTTCATCTTTATGCTGTAGAGACATTGGATCCACAAGAGTTTGTACCTACCATCATGTGATATTCCTGCATTCGGCATCATTGCATGTGGCTGCATGAGTCCAAAGAAGAACTATGGAATAGTATCGTACTCATGGACTTGAGTTGGACTGGGCTGGGATGTTTCTGTCAATATGTAATTACTTCTTCATATAAAGCTATTTCTTACACATATTTGAGTGACTGGTTTGAATTCTCTAGACAACCAGGCCTAACACAAGCAATCTCTCTGTCAATCTGTCAATCTATCGTCTATCTACCTAGCACTTATGCCTTAACAGAAAAAACAAGTGTGCACCATACTGTTAGAGATTACGGGAATCAAGAACATTACAAAGATTATAAATGATAGGTAATCATCACAGCAACCAAATAGCTTCAACATTAAAAATAGTACCTAAAAACAAGTAGTCTCCTGTCACTTTTATTTATTGAGTTTTAAGAACTTGGTTCATATTTTGTATATAAGGCCATTATCTCAGTTGGTTTCTACAAATATACCCTTTCCATGACTTTTGCTTTATATTTCTTAGAAGTGTCTTTCATAGAGCCCATAACAAAATGTCATTGAGTCTCTCCTGACTCATAGCCATGCTCTACAATTTTTTTGACTGTAAATATTTATGGGAAGAGAACAGAAAAACTTGATTAATTCACACGGACAGTTTTTCAGTTAGCAGTCCAATGACTATGACACACAGATGACACCAATATGTAGAGATATTGAGCACTCACTGATGGATACAAATGATTAGAGCCTTCAATGTGGTTTATATTTCATTATATAGAAATATTTAGTCCTCTCAAGTGGTTCCAAAAAATGTCATGAAAAAAACAAGAAAATACTGCAGTCACAGAATTCATTTCACCTAAATTCACAATCAATATCAATATAAGAAGCAGGCAATAAATACAAGGTAAAAGAAATTTCTTTAAAAAATCATTAAATATTTTAATGTCATTGTTGGGACTACGGTATGGCTTACCCCAGCCATGTCATTCTCTATCACCTAATATGGAAAAGAAATCTTGACAATGAATTTTAAAAGACCAATGAAAACTTAATGTATATTTGAATGATGGTATAGGCAAAGATTACTGAATACACCATAAGTTTCAAGAACTAACAAATCTGTTTTGTACTCCTGAGAATTTCCATAGAAGTAAAGATGAAGATAATTTGTTTGGTTTACTTTTGTTTTAGAGGAATAGGGTCCCCAATTTTTTTTACATAATTTATAGACCTGTGGAGATAAAACTATCTGCTTTTATGACTCCTATGTTCACAGCTCAAGATGGTGAATTTAGGTCACATAGTTCAACAACTAATCGTTTCCCTTATGTCAATAGTTCTATCATTTTAAGTAGATTATAAAGGTATAGAGAGTATATATACACAGGCACACACACTTAGTCTAATTCTTCGGAAATCTTCTGGTATGTGACATTTCTTAATAGTTCATCAGCTTCTATTGCAAGTTGGCACTTCAGAGAACACAAAGGTCAGTTTGAGAAACTATTTAAACACTGAAATTCGTGCGTGTAGTATAGTTTAAATGAAATATATATCATTTAAACAATGTATATAATTTAAACTAACTTTCATTTTGTTCCTTGGCTTTCTCAAGGCGCACAGAAGCTACATTGGGAGGACACTCAGGAGAAAAAGCAGTGGTCCAGGTGTGCTGGAACAAGATTTTTGGCTTTAGTTATCACTTAGCTCTCATGCTACAGCCTCGAGTAGCAAGAGAGGTGAATGTATGAGAGTACCATCTTCACTCACCCATTAGATTCCCATGGAGACATTGAATGTGGACACGGATGAGATTGTCTTCTTCACATAATGTCTTAATCACAGTCATGAAATAACTAAGCAGGTATAATTTTAAGCTGTAAAGAATTATTTATGATTTCTCTACAATAGTAGAAAAGTGGAATAAATATGATTGCCCTTTCATTGGGCCCATATTACTCTACAAATTCCAAATTGGAAAGTACTGAGAGCAACTGGATTAAATGACTGACCAAATATCACCCTGTGGCTTGGGACATGGGAAAGAAATCCATGCCATTGAGTGTAAAGCTCAAGGTGTTGATTTCCATAGTCCGGGGAGAACTTTTCAGCTTATTAAGAATATTTGTAGCCCCCAGAGTAATTTATTTCAGTGGACAGCACTGAAGCTGCAGCTCAAGAAGGACATGTCTGAGTAGAGAACACAGGAGCAAATTAAGGGGGAGGAAGAGAGATAGTGGAACACATCCTGGCCCACCAGAACTGGAGGACAATATTCCCGTTCAGAGCAGCCAATCCACAGAGAAGACCATATGTCTGGCCCCATTATGAGACACAACATCCCGCACAGACTCATAGCCCTACAGGGGACAACACTGGAGACACAGTGTGGGAATTTCACCCAATCTGGTCCCCCAACAAACGGAGGCAAAAAACAAGAAGGTTGTGCAACAGAACAGCAAGGGGAACAGAGCAACAAAGTGCCCAGGGAATACCAAAAACAGACTTTGGGGTCAGGGCTTGGCACCCCATCAGACTTGACCAGAAAATACTCCTAAAGGCCAACAAACAGTCCTTGAATTAACCATAGGCTTTCCTTTGTTGTTGTTTTGTCATTGGATATTTTATTGTTGTTGTTGTTGTTGTTTGTTTTTTTGTTACTTTGTTTTGCTTTGCTTTGTCTTGTTTTTGTGCACATGTGTGTCTAAATAAGATAGGCAGGATGAACAATCTGGTGGAGAAAACAATGGGACTGACAGTTCTGGGGGGACATGGAAGACGTGGAGGTGGGGGGAAAGGTATTGGGGTTAACAAATCCAGGGCAAAGGGAACAACAAAGTGATCCAAATTGGTGGTGAGGAGGGTGTCGGAAGCCTGGTAAGGCATGATTAAGGGTAATGTGGCTGAGAGGAATTACTGAAACCCAAATGAAGGCTGAGCATGATAGTGGGACAGGAGGAAAGTTAAAGAAAATAGAGGAAAGAGCTAGGAGGCCACTTCTAGAGGTCTAAATAAAGGCACATGCATATGTAAATATATTTTTATATGAGGATAGGAAATTACATCTATGTGCATATATTTATAGGTTTAGTATTAAGGTAGCAGATGGACATTGGGGCCTACACTCAAGTACTTCCTCACTGCAAGAATACTATGTTCTGTTAAACTGGCATTCCGTGATGCTCACCTTCTTGATATGATCACTGAAGACAAAGCAGGTGAATAAAAAAATGTGGTGAAGAAAGCTGATGGAGCACGGCTATAAAAACATATAGCATCCAGGGTCTTAAAGACTTGGAGGTAAACAATCAGCCATCAAGATCAGAAGCAACAAAGCCCACATGTAAGAAGCACCTCAGACTGTATGATCATGAAGTGCCAAAGGAATCAGGTATCAGATATCAAAGAACAAAAAATCATACCACTGGGTGCTTACCTTCCCAGTATGATCACTGAAGACAAATGGGTGCATAAGCAAAAGTGGTGAAGAAAGATGATGGTGTCCATTTATCACAAGACACAGAATCTAGGCTCTTAAAGGCTTGAAAGTAAACAAGCTGCCATCTAGCTCAAAAGCAACAAAGCCCACATACAAGAAGCACACAAGCCTGTGTTATCACTAGGTGTCGAAGGGATCAGTTATCAGGCATCATCGGAACAAAAAAATCATATCATTATGAATGAGGGGGAGAGCGGAGTGGAAACCCAAAACCTATCTGTAGGCAATTGAACATCCCCTTATGGAAGGGTCACAGGGAGGAGATGAGCCAGTCAGGGTGCAGTGTAGTAACGATGAAACATACAACTTTCCTCTAGTTCCTAAAAGCTTCCTTCCCCTACTCCCCTACCCCCACTATCATGATTCCAATTCTACCTTACAAATCTGGCTAGACCAGAGGATATACACTGGTACAGATAGGAATTACAAACACAGGGAATCCAGGACAGTTAATCCCTTCAGGACCAGTGTTGAGAGGTGATACTGGGAGGGTGGAGGGAAGGTGGGATGGAAAGGATTACAAGGATCTACATGTAACCTCCTCCCTGGTGACTAACAACCCTAACATAGGGAGATATCAGACAGTGTAATATATGACTAAATAATTATAATTTACAAATTATTAAGGGTTCATGAGGGAGGGGGTAGCAGAGAGGGAGGGGAACAAAATGAGGAGCTGATACCAAGGGCTCAAGCAGAAAGCAAATGTCTTGAGAATGATGATGGCAACATATGTACAATGTGATTGAAACAATGGATAGATGTATGGGTTGCTATAAGAGTTGTATTAGCCCCCAATAAAATGACTAAAATAAATAAATTGAATGTAATTAGGAAAAAAAGAGTATTTTTAGCATGCGTAATAAAAACATTCAGTTCAGAGGGATACTGTCATTAGATTTACACTTCAGATTTCATGATCTCTGTCATGAACTTATCTGAGACAATCATGATCATCACATTTAGAAATGAAGGTGACCTGGACTAGTCGGCAGATACACATAGTCTGGGATTTAAGGTGGTCAGACAACCCCCAGCAGCAGATGGCATAAGATGGCACTTTGTTGAAAAGACCAGTATCAAGTGATGCCATTCCAGCCTATATGTGAAAAAAGAACCAAGCCTGCAATGTCTAAATGACACACACAAATATGACTGTGTTTAAGTATCTGGAAATTGATAAAATCTATGGCTCTTTCTGTCAAAGCAGTTACTTATTCCCCTCAACAGCATCTGGCTCAGAGAAGTCCAGGTGAATTTGGTTTAAATTTGGTTAGTTGTGATATAATACAGTGGTTATAACCAAGCAGAAAACGAGTTAGGGAGACCAACTCTAACTCTAGACCATTTTTGAGACCTAGGATATGAAAAAGAGAAATGAAAAGGGAACCACTGTTGGAAATTAGCTTTAAAACGCTTGTTTTGAGTTGCTACTTCTTAATTGTCAATAATATGAACAATTTTCCATAAAGCTCAATCTGTGAGTTTGGGTAAGCAGCAATTAGAGTGCTGTGTCCAGAGCATAAATGGAGATACTGAATTTGGGGATGCTGACATTTCAGATGTACCAGCGTCACTTGGGTAAAGGGCATTTAAAACAGTTTTCACGGTCATTCTCCAAATGCTGAGGCCCTGTTGCCTGTGGGAAGCGCAGGCCTACATTAGAATCCAGAGTCTCTATTCAGTCTTTAGCAGGTGTCTTTCCATTGAAGATGTGACTTACTGCTTTGGGTCCTCAGTCCTACTCTGCCCCTTCTGAGAGAGATGCTGGCCGCAGTACCCTCCTCCTATGAAGGCATGAAAGGGCTGGGGTCACACAGGGTGCTGACGGAGATTCCAGCTGGAACACCTGCCTCCTATGCTGGCTACAAGGGCTGGGGGGGGGGCAGGCTTAAAAGCTGGCACTGGCGACCGCACAGGGCACCCCAATGCTGAGATTGGAGAGATGGCTCTTGTGGGGATCCCAAAGCCGTGTCCTAGTCTCCCTAGGAGGAGGGAACAGTGATCTTTTGAGCTGCAGGCACTGTGAACAGCACAGGCTCCACAGCAATGTGGGGCTAGCCTGAAAGGGCAGCAGTGGCTCCAACAGGACACAGAGGGCAATGGTGCCCACCTTCCCCACTGGGAGTAGAGCGCCGCAGCAGGCAGGCTCAGAGTTCCCAGCTGCTGGCACTGCAAACCCCACAGTGCACAGGGGTGGACAAAGTCGGCTCTGCTGGGAACACAAAGTCATGTAGCTACCCGTCCTAATAGGCAGGAACTTTGGCCAGCACTATGAACAGTGTAGGGTCCGGGCTCAGAGGAACACGCCTTGGTGGGCAGGTTTAGCACTCCCAGGGGTTGGTACTGGATACCCCATGGTGCACCATGGCAGAAAGGGCTGGCTCTGACACAGGGTCCGGGCTATGGTGGCAGCCCACTGTACTGGGAGGAATGCACTGAGGTGAGGCAGGCTTAGCGCTCCAGGACAGAGGCACAAGGCTCTGCAGTGCTGGGAGCCAGCCTGAAGTAGCTCCCCTGGAAAGGCAATGCAGTAAGCAGAAGTGAGATTGCCTCCAGCCATGGGCTCATACCTGCGGGAAGTGCTTCCCAAGCAGGGAGTGGAGAGACAGTTAAGTTGATGGATGGGCAAATGGGGTGCTGGTGGAGAGGTTTAAGGCAGCAATGGGGGTGAATCATCCACTGCGGAGGTTGTCCAGGCAGCCATTGGAAGAATGCAGGTGAATTAAGGGCCTTGGGTGAATGGAGGGAGGGACCCCAGCTCAAGGGCAAATCACTGCCACATGGAGAGAGGGAAACTGTGGGAAAGGCAAACTTCTCTCCTAGTGGGGTCCCATGAGTAGGCAACTGCTATAGGGGGTCCCACCACAGCTGCGTGTCTTGGCAGAGCAGCCAAGCGATTCTAGGTGTGGAGTCCAGTTCTGGGGGTGGAGTGAGGCTACAGCTGGTCTCTGCCACTGTGGAGGAGCCCTGATGACTTGAGATGTCCCAAGAATGGAATGCTGACTAACCGAGGCCCTGGCTCAGAACAAATGCATGGGTTGGGGGTACAGTTCTGTACCAGGGGGATCTTTCACTCACCTACTCTTTCCACTCGGCTACCTGGAAAACAAATCCACCTTTTTCAAAAGAGCCCTCAGAGTGTGTGGCTCACCTGGTCCGCCATCATCCCTCTCCTAATCATGTACATTTGAGAAGCAGAAATGAGGTGACGTTCACAGCATGAAAACAAAGAAAAGCATTAAACAAAGGCAACAGGTAACTGTGGAACCAGAAATGCTTTGTCACGTTGGTTCTTTCAATGTGTTGGCAATGCTCCAAAAGCAATTGGCAAGTAAATTCAACCTTAAGATTAAAAGGAGCAGTATCACATGTACCATAACTTGTAATACGAAAATCAAATTTAAAAGGAAGTAGACACAAGACCGATATAACATTAATAATTTGATGGATTTTCTTTTTCTTTAATCCTTCATGAACATAGGTTTATTATGCCTACAAGTAACAAATAATCAAGGGCAGGCATGCAGAATTGTCTTCTTAGTTAAATGAGACTTTTTCTAACAAATGTATCAAATGCAGTTTCTTCCATAACAGTGGAATGTGTGCAATGCTTTCTGGACACAGTGGGCCTGGATGACTGTTCTGCACTCTCCCGCGGCATTTCTCTTACTACTCTGAGAGAACGAAATAGGTCTTACCAACATTGCACCCATAACAGACAAAAAGAAAGCCTAGTGAACATTTTCCTGACACTGATTAAATACTTTGATTATCAAGATCTCTGAATTATTTGCAGGCATGAATTATTTTCAAAATAACTATTTCCCTGAAATGTTTAGTTAACACAGTACGGCCCTGTGACATAGATGGTACACATTGCGCCGCGGACTGCAACATCAGCAGTTTGATATCAATCCAGCTTAGCGGGAGAAAGAAGAGGCTTTGAATATCTTTTAATCATCAAGACTCTTCTCCTGGCACTATATTAGATAACACTCCATTATGATTCACATTTGTCAGTTTATATTCCGGAAGTGGGAAAAATCTTCATTACTGCTAATCTGCTGAGTTTTAAAGTTCCACAGATACCTGTTCACCAGGGGGTAATACTGGTAGTAATTGAAATACTTGTTGGGTAGACTGTAATATGTAAAAATTTGTGATCATGGGAAACCTACAATATAATTGTCCCAGAGAGAAAATTAACTGAATTGTCATATTTAACGAGGTATTCCTCCTATCCCTTTTCCTATTGACTGGACAACAACTGGGTATATTTGGTAAATAAGGAATTTATTTGGAATAATGAAGCTTTTCTTAGCAACTATAGCTAAGTTTGTGAAGGTCTCCACCATCACATCTCTGTAGAGTTGCTTCTGAGAATCATCCAGCAATGCTCATTCTTCTGGGGTAAAATCCACAGCCACATTCTCAACAGTCACTGAATCCTAAAGTAACCCACAGGATCTCCTTCATTTGAGGAATAAGCAGTCAAATATGTGTGAACAGAAAAATGAGGCATCTAATCCTGAGAAATTTTCTTTATATTGTGATTTGACACATGGTTATGGGTTCTATAATGTCTACCGTAGGGTTTACCCATTATTCTAGCCATATATATTCACTTCTCCAAAAGTTTCATCTCATCCCATAGACTTATCAATATGAAGAACCTTCAATATTTTAATGAAAACCTTACATTACCTTTAATTCCATTTTTTTCATACTCACTGTGTAAAGTCTCAAGTTTTTAAAATAATAAGCTTATCACTGCTCACATGGACTTCTCAAATCCAGGCTACAACCTAACTTTAAGAGTTTATAATATTTCAGCAATTCTCCACTATAAACAACATATTCCATAACATCTCTCTCTTTCTATTTCTCTCCATCTCTCTCTGTGGTATGTGGGTATATGAGAGATGGGTGGGGGTATATTTATGGAGAGGAGGTGAAACACCTTCCACAGTGATATCTCTCTCTATTTATATATATCTATATACATATATTTATATAAAATAAGTGAATGTTGAAATATTAACAATTAATAAATACTTCAAGACTGGTATCTTATGGGTTTGCCAGTTTTTTTGGGGTTTTTTTTTGCTTCCCATTAACCACTTCATGAAATAGCATATGATTAACAACTGAAAGACTTCAATATATAATTCAAATGTGCTCTGAAGTATTCCAGATAAACATGTCTTGAGTAATTGCCTGAATACCAATGAATATGTTTAATCAAACACATGCAAATCTTGAAATGGTCTATGCTCTCAAATTTGGGAAACAAGTGTTTGTCCATAGACTGCTGGTTATCCATATTGTTGTGCATTCAAAAAAAGGAGATATTTAAATAGACGTGAAATTTTTCAAACAATATTTTATGATACACATGCAAAATTCTGCTGAAACTAATACAAAATAGAGCTGCAATACTCGATCAACAGAACTGCTTGGCACTCAAGTAAATGGAAAATAACTTCTGGAATTAGAACTTCTGATATTATGGGTGATATCAAATGGTTCCAGTAAAAGATTGGATTAAGAGAGTACCATAACAATATTCCCCTGTCTTCTTGTCTTTATGGTAATTGTTGCAGTAGGGAAAAAAGGAAGCTATTCAAACAGAAAAATGGGATGCTTCAAATTTTAAAATCATGAAATGTACAGTATATATTTAATATATTTTTGGGAAAAAAATCATCTGAAACATTAAACATATGGATAGGAGAAAATCATTTTAAAAAGCTGTGAAGTAGAAACTGATCTTTCTGGTTGAAAGTGAGGAGAATCTGAAGAAATAACTAATGAAGATCAAAGATTATAACATTGAGCATCACTATAACAACACACACAATTGAATTAATCAGCAACCCCAGCAGAGTTTGAGCATGATTTGAAATCAAGATTTATATATTACTGAATCCATCATCATTATCCTTGGAACCAGCTATCAAGAACTCAAAGCACCTATTAAATTGGGCAATCTTCTGCCAAGGGCCTACTTAAAGTGCAGAAAGCAAAGGTGCCATTTTAGGACTAAGGTGAGCTTGGCTCAATCCATGATATTTTCATCACCCCATATGCATATTTTCAAATGGGCAATCAATCAGAAAAAATGTAAATTAATTCATGTGAATTTTATGATATTGGTGCAGAATGTTGAGTATACCACAGACAGCAAGAAGAATAAACAAACCTATCATGGACAATGGAGCAATGGTAGTACAGTGAGCTAACTGCTGGGTCAGTCCTTTGAAAGTATCAGTCATTTCACTGGAGGAAGTCAAAGTTTCTATGCCCATACATAGTTACAGTGCAAGAAACCTCCAGGGCAGTTCTGCCCACAATTTTAAAGCTACTCTGTTTTGGAATCACTTTTTTGGCAGTGAGTTTGTATTTTTTTATTTTGGTCTCTAGGAATAAGTACAGGACAAATGCTATTAAAAATCAAAGATGATGAGGTATCATCCTCAATACATGGGACATGTTATGAATGGGATCCTCTGAAGAAAGAGACACAATTGTTTAATTTTTGAAAACAGTCAAGAAAAATAAAATCACCTTCAGTGGCTGTGTTTTTAATAATAGCCCAATAATGGTGTTAATTATGTAAGGCAAGGTAAAGACACTGCAAGCCTAGGCAGGATTTCATTCTGTTGTACAAAGGGGCATTACCAGTGAGGAATGTTTTTACAGGGCTTACAATCACCATACATAAATATAAAGAATAGGAATTCTGGCTTATTGACCAAATGGACACATTTCATTCAGACTCATTCTTTTGATGAGGCCATGAGAAGATATGTGCAACAGTGTAAGAGCCAAATCTACCATCTCTAAAAAAATCTAAAGAAAATATTTCACTGACTGATGGAGAAAAGAAAACTATAGTGAAGAAGCAATGGTGACTTTAAATGTGCTAAGAAAGCATGTCCTTTGGTCGGCCTGTATATCTAGACTTACTCAGGAAGTTTATCATCACTGTTATCCAGTGTTTGGAACCACATATGCATTTGATAGCAATAGACTGCATCATACAGCTCCATCCCTTGTCCCCCACCCATCACACTTTTGCCTTTGAATCTAACCTCGGGTTTCAGTGATTCTTATCTGACCTTACTCTGTATAATGAAAATAACCTAGGTTTCTGTAGTACTCACCATTTTGTAGTACAGCTCCTGGAAGAAAAATCAATGCACTCTCTAAATAGCAAGCAGAGACACTAGGAAATTTGGAGTCAGGTGAATGGATTTGGTTCACAGCCATCCAGAAGTTCAAATCCTTGTGATGCTTAAGTGTGCAAGACAGCAGTCCCACGTTTCTGGCTCCCTAGACTGGACTGTATTTTGTTATGTGTGGCCAATCTGCAACCTGAAACTGAAGAGGAGTGATCACTTAGGTATGTCAGTGTTGGCCTGAACTTCTTGCCCTAAGAGAGACCACCCTGAGCCACTGAGCTGAAGATTAGGATCCAAACAGAAGTATTTGTTGTAAAGACAGGGCCCACGCTATGCTAATAAAGTCCATTCTTCTCTTCATCAGGTCCCCTTCATTGACATTTCTGTAATAGAAGCAGGTATTTCCTAGTCTCAGAGGATTAATGGATTCCAGGTGTTCCCGAAAGGCAATTATGACCCTGGATTACTGTATAGCCTTGGGAGTTCAATGCTTAAGTTGAGTGTTGACCTAGGTTTTGAATGGTTGACTTCGAAGAGGAACCCTTCACACTTTAATTTGTTATCAAAATAGGTGAATTTTCAGGAAGAATCTGTTTTCAAGCCAAGTCAATATACTCATTGCTACAATATTCTTATGCTAGTTTTATTGCTTTAAAAATATTTACACGACTTCCGGGAAGATGGCGATGGAGTGACACACACCAGAGGGACTCCACAGAATCCAGGCCAGGAGAGTTGCTCAGAGTGAAATTCAACACCACTGGATCGCAGGAGGTGCATCATAAAGATAAATAGGCACAGATCCACGGGGTTTGAGGGGCTGGGGGCTTTTGGCTTACCTCAGTGGAAGCCGGCTGGGCCTCGACCCTAGTCAAGCTGCCGGATCTGCCCAAGCTGGGACCATCTGGAGCCTGTAGCAGGGCTTGGTCTCAGCACAGCCACAGTTTTCCCCTACCTGCCTCAGGGCAGGGACAGGACGCTTGCGGCTCCACTGGCAGGGATCGGGGTTCAACTACATTGTTGCTTCTGTTTGCTTGTCTGCTCTATATTCCCACACAGCCTTGGAGGGCTGTGCAGGGGCTTTTTCAAGGCACAGCCGCAGCCGCGCCGCGTGGTCTGAGCAGGGACTAAACCCAAACCCCGACAGCTCCATAGGCAGGGATTAAGCTTCAGCTACACTGTGGCGTCTGTTAACATCTCTGCTCTCTGTCCCCCCACTTCTCTGGGGGCTGCTCAACAGTTTTCTTGTGACCCTTCTTGGGGCTCAGCTGCAGACTACCGCTGGGGCTTGGGGCAGGGAGTAAGCCCTTTAAGATCCACAGGCAGGGAATGGGACTCAGCTACATAGTTTCTTTTGCTTATCTCGCTTCCCTGTACCCTTGCACAGTCTAGTATCACTTTTTGATTTTTCTCCCCCCACCCTTGTTCCTGCCCTGCTCTCTCACACTCCATTGCGGACTTACGGGGCACTCCCATTGCCCTAGGGCATTTGCGCCTGGGTCACACCCAGCTAGGTGAGCTCCACCCTGCATAGATATCCCAAGGCTAGGGTAAGGCCTGCTTGCTCTCCACGGGATACTCCTCAGACTTCTCACCAGGTAGTTCCTGCCTGTGTACTTGGGGACATAAGGCAGCTCAGGCAACACTTATCAATATTCAAACCAATAGCGGGAACTTCAGCCCAGCCTCTGCATCACTGGGGCAGGCACTCGACCTGACATCTGGGGCACTCCCCTGATAGGGAAGCCACAGGAAGATAAAGTGGTAGGTTAATCCCGTAGCAAAATCAGCTGTAGGTTAATCCCATAGCAAAATCAGCTGTAGGCAAATTGAAGAAGCATTCCTATAAGTCTTCCAGAGAGAGACTAGAAAATGGCACCTGGTCCCTCAAAAACAACTCAACGCAAAGAGCCATCACCCACAACGACCTCAATGAAAAAACAGGAGAAACAAAAGACCAACGCAGAAGATGTCCTGAACATAGCAACCTACATAGAAGAAGCAGACATTGGGATGCCATACAAAGACACTCTCAGAATGCTGCTTGGAGCCATGCAGGATATGAAGGAAATAATACAGAAAAAGGATGAACGGATAGAGGAGATAAAAGACATACAACAAAGGGAAATACAGGAGCTTAAGGAGCAGATAACGAAAAACAATAGCAGAATCGTGTTCCTTGAGAATCGATTGGAGGAATCAGAGAACCGCATCAGTGTTGTGGAGGACAGCCAAGCAGACTGCAATAAACGTGAACAAAAATCTAATAAGAGCATCAGAGAAGCCGAAGAAAACCTAAGAGCTATGTCTGATGCTATGAAGCGGAACAACATTAGAATAATTGGCCTACCGGAGGAAGACACAACAAAGAAGTCATCTGAAACAATAGCGAGAGAATTCTTGGAGGAAAACTTCCCCAGCCTAATGAATGAAAAGCAAGCAACCATCCAGGAGGCTGAAAGAACACCAGCACGACGGGACCCCAAGAAGAAATCACCAAGGCACATAATAGTTAAACTATCCAACTTTGAGGAAAAGGAGAAAATCATGAGAGCAGCTAGGGAAAAGCAAGCAATCACATATAAAGGTTCCCACATAAGGATATGCTCAGACCTATCAGCAGAAACTATGAAAAAAAGGAGAGAGTGGAGTAACATATTCCAAAAATTGAAAGAAAACAACGCAAATCCAAGAATATTCTACCCAGCCAAATTATCGATCAAGATCTATGGAGAAGTAAAAGTCTTCCCAGACAAGGAAAAACTCAAAAAAATACGTTACAACAAACGCAGCCTTACAAAAGATCCTCACCGACTCGGTATGGGCAGAAGAACAACACTCACCAAGCACAAATAAGAGACCAACACATAGAACAACCTCACCCAGAGCACAACAAAGAGAAAACAGACCCCAAGATAGCAATGGCTTAAAGATGGAAAGAAGTCAAGAATGATACACACACACTAATGAGAAAGGAAAGTAGGAAAACTCCCAACACAAAAGGTATAAAATGGCATCACAGAGTCCGCACATTGAGATAATAACCCTGAATATCAATGGCCTGAACTCAGGCATTAAAAGACTGGGACTAGCATAATGGCTTAGAAAACACAACCCATCAATTTGCTGCCTACAGGAGACACATCTCAAGGCTACAGACAAAAACAGGCTGAGAATCAAAGGCTGGAGAAGGACCTACCAAGCAAACAGCAATACAAAAAAAGCAGGGGTTGCAATCCTTATCTCGGATAAAATTGACCTCAAGGTGCAAACCATAAAAAGAGATAAGGAGGGACACTATATAATGCTCAAGGGAATGATAGACAATGAACCACTAAGCATTGTAAACATATATTCCCCGAATGAGAGACCAGCTCAATACGTCAACCAAACATTCCAAAAGATTAAGAAAGAAATCACAGACTCAACAATTATACTGGGCGACTTCAACTCACCACTCACTGAGAAAGATAGATCACAGGGAAAGAAACTCAACAAGGAGACTAGAGAACTAAACTCCACAATTAGACAATTTGACCTAATAGATATTTACAGAGCTTTTCATTCAAATAAAAAAAATTTCACATTCTTTTCAAGTCTATTCGAAGATAGACCACATGCTGGGGCATAAGGCAAATCTACATAAATTTAAGCACATTGAAATAATACAGACCTCTCTCTCTGACCACCGTGCCATAAGACTGGAAATCAGCAAAAGGAAGACAAAGAAAATAAGAGCAAATAATTGGAGGATGAATAACACTCTACTGCAAAAGGAGAGCATACTGGTGCAGATCAGAGACGAAATCAGGAAATTTCTAGAAACCAACGAAAATGAGCACACGACATACCAAAACTTATGGGACACAGCAAAGGCAGTCATCAGAGGAAGGTTCATAGCAATACAAGCACACCTAAGAAAAGAAGAGAGACTCATGACGGATACACTGATGAGAAATTTACAAAAACTAGAGCTGAGTCAGCAGGACAACCCTACTAATAGCAAAAGAAAAGAAATTATAAAAATCAGGGCTGAGATTCAGGAGAGGGAAAATAAAAAAACTATGGAAAAAATTAATATCGCTAAAAGTTGGTTCTTTGAAAGGATAAACAGGATCGATAGACCATTGGCAAACCTAACCAAAGAAAGGAGGGAACAAATCTCAATAGCAAGAATAAGGGATGAAAGAGGGGTCATTACAACAGACCCTAATGAAATCAAAAGGATAGTTACACAATACTATGAAGGATTGTACTCCAATGAATTCAACAATTTGGAAGACATGGACAAATTCCTGGAAAAACAATCCCTCCCTAGACTATCCTCGGTGGACATCAAGAATCTCAACAGACCCATCGCAATAGAAGAAATAGAAAAGGTTATCAAGGGATTACCAACAAAAAAATCCCCTGGACCAGATGAATACACTGGAGAATTCTATCAAGCATTCAGGGAAGAACTAATACCAATCCTACACAAACTTTTCCAGAACATAGAAAAAGACGGCAAACTCCCAAACTCCTTCTATGAAGCTAGTATAACTCTGATACCCAAACCGGGCAAGAATCCCACAAGAATCGAGAACTACAGACCAATATCCCTAATGAACATTGTTGCAAAATTCCTTAACAAAATACTAGCCAACAGAATACAAAAGTATATAAAACAAATAATTCACCATGACCAAGTGGGATTCATACCAGGGATGCAGGGATGGCTCAACATACGAAAGACCATTAGTATTATTCGTCACATTGACATGAAAAAGTATAAGAATCACATGATTATATCAATAGACGCAGAAAAAGCATTCGACAACATCCAACACCAATTCCTGTTTAAGACACTAGCGAAGATAGGAATGGAAGGAAAGTTCCTCAAGACAATACAAGCTATATATGAAAAACCAACAGCCAAAGTCATAGTCAATGGAGAAAAGACTAACACAATCCCACTGAAAAAGGGGACCAGACAAGGATGCCTTGTCTCCACTCCTATTTAATATTGTGCTGGAGGTTTTAGCTAACAGCATAAGGCAAAGAAGTGACATCAAAGGTATTCGTCTGGGGAAGGAAGAGGTGAAACTATCATTATTTGCAGATGATATGATTTTATATATGGAAATTCCCAAAAGTTCCACAAGGGGAGTACTAGAAGCAATAGAGGAGTTTGGCAGAGTGGCAGGATACAAGATCAACAAACAGAAGTCCATCGGACTGTTATACACATCAGATAAGACCAGAAGAAGAGATCAAAAAGGTGGTACCCTTCACAATAGCCAAACACAAATTGAAATATCTAGGAATACACATGACTGACAAAAAAAAAAGATCTATATAGGGAAAACTATGGACACTATTACAAGAAACTAAGAGTGACCTCAACAAATGGAAGAATATTCCATGCTCTTGGATTGGGAGACTTAATATAGTTAAGATGTCAGTTCTGCCAAAAGCACTATATAAGTTTAATGCTATCCCGATACAATTACCATCATCTTTCTTCAAAGAAATGGAAAAACTCATTACCAACTTCATATGGAGAGGGAAGAAGCCCAGAAGTAGCAGAGATCTCCTCAAGAACAAGGACACCATGGGAGGGCTTGCTTTACCTGACTTTGGCGCATACTATGCAGCCACAGTTCTCAAAACTGCATGGTATTGGTACAATGACAGATACTCAGACCAATGGAAGAGAACTGAAAATCCAGAAATAAAAGCATCAGCATACACACAGCTGATCTTTGACAAGGGCCCCAAAAATATCAAATGGGAAGCAGATGCCCTCTTTAACAAGTGGTGCTGGAAAAAATGGATATCAACATGCAGAAAAATGAAGCAAGACCCTTATCTCACTCCATGCACAAGAATAAACTCAAGGTGGATCACAGACCTTGAAGTTAAACCCCAAACTATTAGGGCCATCAATGAGGGATTTGGGACCAACTTGAGAACTTTGGTGCAGGGAATACACAGGCTATCAGAAATAGGGAAGGACACAAACACAGAGGAGGCACAAATTGACAAATGGGATATACTGAAGATAAAACACTTGTGTACATCCAAAGAATTCACCAAGAGAGTAATAAGAGAGTCCACAGACTGGGAAAACATCTTTAGCAATGACACATCAGACAAAGGCCTTATTACTAAAATTTATAATATTCTGCTAGATTCCAAAAAGAAAAAAACCAATAGCCCACTTGAAAGGTGGGCAAAAGACTTGAACCGAAATTTTACAGGGACAGAAATCTGAATGGCCAACAAACATATGAGAAAATGTTCCCGATCTTTAGCCATAAGAGAAATGCAAATTAAAACAACAATGAGGTACCACCTGACACCCTCAAAGGTAGCCCAATTCAAAAAATCAGAAAGCAACAAGTGTTGGAGGGGCTGTGGGGAGACAGTAACTCTCATCCACTGCTGGTGGGACTGTAAGTATGTACAGCCACTATGGAAATCAATGTGGCGATACCTAAAACAGATGGAAATAGAGTTACCATATGACCCAGCAATCCCCCTACTGGGCATATACCCAGAAGAGGCAAGAAACAAACCAAGACCAGACATCTGTGCTCCAATGTTCATTGCGGCACAGTTCACAATTGCAAGGAGTTGGAAGCAACCCAAATTTCCATCAACTGACGATTGGATTAAAAGACTGTGGTATATACTTACAATGGAGTACTACGCATCACTAAAAAGCAGTAATGAACGTATGAAGCATATAGTGGAATGGGAAGAACTGGAGGAAATCATGCTAAGCAAGGTAAGTCAGGCACAAAAGCACAAGTACAACATGAGCCCGCTGAGGTGAGAATTAAAATTTTTTTTAAAAAGCAAAAGTGGCATAGGGGAAAAAACTACTGTATACAAACATTTTAGGGGTGAAGACTGTGTAGTATGGAAGGGACCAGACCAAAACCAGGGATGTACATGGTAGACAATGGTGGAGGAAGGGGGGAGAGGAAAACAAAAGGATGAATATAAGGAAGAAAAGGGGAGCAGGGGCATGGGCATTAATCCACCCAAGGTGAGGGTATTGTTTATATCTCCACAGGGAAAGTGGGACCAGACTTCAACCCAGTGCCACAAGGTGTGAATGCAATATTCCGGCGTGGAGTAGGGAACCAGTGGAGAGGTCTGGGAGGCTGGCCTCAGCACCATAAATTTAGTGGATTCCTGCCCCTCCCCCGAAAAGAATTTGTTCCAAAGGATGACATTGACTCTGCAGCTCCGGGAGACGAACATATCTGATCAGAGCACACGGGAGCAGATGAAGGGGCAGGAGGAGAGAGTGGAGCACAACCTGGCCCACCAGGCCATGAGGATGATGTTCCTGAGTAGAGCAGCCAGTCCATAGAGAGAACAACATGGCTGGCCCCACTATGAGAAATGATGCCCCTCATTGGCTAAGGGCGATACAGGGGACTGTACCGGAGACACAGTGTGGGAATTGCACCTGACCTGATCCCACCACACCGAGGCAAATCAATGGGGGAGTGCAGCAGAACAGCAAGGGAATGGAGTGGCAAGGTCCCCAGGGAATGCTGAAAGTGGACTTTGGGGCCAGGGCGTGATGCCCCAACAGACTGGACTGGAAAACGCTCCTAAGGGCCAGCAAACAATCCCTGAACTAACTACAAGCTTTTCTCTTGTGAACTGTTTTGTTTTGTTCTTTGTCAGTGGTTTGTTTTTGTTGTTTTGTTGTCTGGTTGTATACTGTTGCTTTGTTTTCCTCTGTCTTGTTTTCGTGCATGTTAGTGTCTCCACAGGTCTGACTGAATAGGACAGGCTGGATGAACTATCTGGAGGAAAAACAACGGGGCCGACAGTTCCGGGGGACTTGTGGTGGGGGGTTAGGGGGGGTAAGGAAGTGGTGTTAACAAACACAGGGACAAGGGAAAAACATGGGACCCCAAATGGTAGAGAGGGGGGAGTGGCAGGTCTGGTGGGGAATGATCAAGGGTAAGGTTGCTTAGAGAAGAGGTATACTCTAGCCCAGGTGGCGACGAAGCATGGTAGAAGGGCAGTAGGAAAGTCAAGGGAGATGGAGGAAAGAGCTAGGAGTCAAAGGGCATTTATGGAGGTATAGACAAAGACATGTACATGCAAATATTTATATAGGAGGATGGGGAAATAGATCTATGTGTCTATATTTATAGATTAAGTATTAAGGTGGCGGAAGGACCTTGGGCCTCTACTCAATAAAGAGAAACAACATTGCATTCATCATCAAAAGGACATTTTAAGATCTATTTTAATGTACAATGTTATCTTTGATAGGATGCTATCTAGCCCCCTTCAAGGAGAACCAATCAATACAACTATTGTTCAAATTTATGCACCAACCACCCAAAGCCGGTGATGCAGAAATTGAATAATTCTACCACCATATTCAGTCCCAAATTTGTCAGACTTGCTATCAAAATGCTATTGGAATGCAAAAGTTGAAAACAAAGAGGAAGGATCAGTAGTTGAAAAATATGGTCTTGGTGATAGAAACCAAGCTGGAGATCACATGACAGAGTTTGCAAGACCAATAAATTGCTGATAGCATATACTATATTTTCCAACTTCTGTTCTTTCCTCTTTGGTTCCAACATTTGCACTCCAATCACCAATAATTACCAATTTATCTTGATTGTATGTTAGAATTTTGCATGATTAATGATTTCTTCAAACATTTGATCAACAACAAAAAAGGTGACCATAAATGTGGACTTCTCCAGATGGAATACACGGAAATCAAATTGACTACACCTGTGGGAAGAGACAATAAAAGAAGCTCAATATCAGCAACTGAAACCAGTCCAGGGACTGATTGTGGAACAGATCAGCAATTGTTCATATGTGAGCTCAAGTTGAAGTTCAAGAAAATGCAAACAAGTACACGAGAGTCAATATACAACCTTGATAATAACCCACCAAATTTTGAGAACATCTCTGAATAAAGCACAGTGTCATTTAAAAAAATGGAAATAAAGAAAAGATACAAGTGCATGTCAGAAGAGACTCTGAAACTTACTCTTAATCAGAGAGTAGCTAAGGCAAATGGAAGAAATGATGAAGTAAAGAGCTAAATAGAAAATTTCAAAGGACAACTCGAGAATACAAAGTAAAATATTATCACAAAATGTGCAAAGGCCTAGAGTTAGAAAACCAAAGCAGATCATATTCAGCATATCTTAAACTGAAAGAACTGAAGAAAAATGTCAAGTCTCGAGGTGCAATATTAAAAAATTCTATGGGCAAAATATTGAATGATGAAGGAAACATCTGAGGAAGATGGAAACAATATGGAGTCACTGTATCAAAAAGAATAGACCAACATTCAACCATTTCAGGAGGTAACATATAAGCAAGAACCAATGGTCAGGAAAGAAGAAATTCAAGATGCATGGAAAGCACTAGCCCAAAACAAGATGCCAGGAATTGCTGGAATATCTATTGAAATGTTTCCACAAGCTGATAAAGCACTGGCAGCACTCACACATCTATGTCAGGAAATTTGGAATACAGCTACTTGGCTAACAGACTGGAAGAGATCCATATGTGTATACATACCAAAGAAGGGAGACCAACCGAATGGTCAAATTATGTAACACTATCATTGGCATCACATGTGAGTCAAATTGTACTGAAGCTAATACAACAACAGTTGCATTAATTCATTGACAGAAAGTTACCATATTCAGCATTCAAGAGCCATCGTGGCACAGTGGTTACAGGTTGGATTGCAAACCCCAAGGTCAGAAGTTCAAAACCACCAGTCACTCCGTGGGAGAAAGGCAAGGTTTTCTACTCCCATAATGAGTTACAGTCTCAGAAACTCACAGGGGCAGTTAGTTCTACCCTATACTATAGGGTCAGGATGAGTTGTCATCAACTACAAGGCAGTGAGTTTGGTTTCCCAGAGATTTAAGCCAGATTCAGAAGAGGATGTGGAACAAAGGATATCAGATATCAGATGGATCTTGCCTGAAAGCAGTGAATACCCAAAAGATGTTTACTTATGTTTTATTAACACCCAAGGTATCTGACTGTGTGGATCATAACAAAACATGGATAGTTTTGAGAAGGGAATTCCAGAACACTTTGTCTTGCTCATGTGAAACTTGTACATGGATTAAGAAGCAGTAGCACAAATAGAACAAGGGTAGATTGCATGGTTTAAGAATCAAGAAAGGTGTGCATCCAGGTTGCGCCCACTTATTATACTTTTTCAATCTGTATGGTGAGCAAATAATCAGAGAAGCCAAATTATATGAAGAAGAACACAGAATCAGATTTGGAGGAAATATTATTAACAACTTGCTATATGCAGACGACACAGTTTGGCTTGGTGACAAGGATGGGGGACTTGAAGCACTTGCTGGTGAAGATCAAGGATTGCAGCCTTCAATGTGGGATACAACTCAACACAAAGAAAACCAAAATACTCACAACTGAACCAATAGGTAACATGATGATAAATCGAGAAAAACTTGAAGTTGTCAAGGATTTTGTCTTGTCTGGATCCACAAGCAATGCTCCTGGAAGCAGCAGTCAAGAGATGAAAAGATACATTGCACTGGGTAGATCTGCTGCATAAGAGCTCTTTAGAATGTTGAAAAGTTAGGATGTTACTTTAAGCAGGAAGTGCACCTGATCCAAACCATGGTATTTTCATTGGCCTCATCTGCATGTGAAAAGCTTGCCATTGAGTGAAGAAGACCCAGGTAAACTGTATGAATTTGAACCATGGTACTGGCAAAGAATATTGACAGTACCATGGACTGCCAAAAGAACAAACAAAATCTGTCTTGGAAGTACGGCCAGAATTCTCATTAGAAGTAAGGATGGTGAGACTTTGGACATGTTGTCAGTGGAGACCAGTCCCTGGAGAGGCATCATGCTTAGAAAAATGGAAGGGATGTGAAAAAATGTTGAAGGCCCTTGAAGAGCTGGATTGACACAGTGACTACAAGAGGACTGAGCATAGGAACACTTGGGTGGATGGAGGAGGTGCTGCTCCTGTTACATTCTGCTGTGAATAGGTTTGCCATGGACCAGAACCAACTGGATGGCAAACTAACAACAACAACAACAACAACAGGGAGAGACATTAAAAAGCCAAACTTACTGCCATTGAGTTGACATTGATTCAGAACAACCCTGGAGGACAGGGTAGAACTGGCACCCGTGAGTTTCCTGAGAGTGTAACTTTTCACAGGAGGGGAAAGCCTATTTAAGCTACTACTTAGCAGCCCAGCCCATCACCAGGGCTCCACAAGGATAGAGAGAAGCACTGTTAGGGCTGGATAGGGCAGAGGCTGTACACTGGTACATATGAGGGCTGGAGGTACAGGGAATCCAGGGTGGACGATACCTTCAGGACCAAGGGTGTGAGGGGCGATGCTGGGAGAGTGGAGGGTGAGTGGGTTGGAAAGGGGGAACTGATTACAAGGATCCACATGTGACCTCTTCCCTGGGAGAGGGACAGCAGAGAACCGGGGAAGGGAGACTCCGGATAGGGCAAGATATGACAAAATAACGATGTATAAATTACCAAGGGCATATGAGGGAGGGGGGAAGGGGAGGGAGGGGGAAAAAAAGAGGACCTGATGCAAAGGGCTTAAGTGGAGAGCAAATGCTTTGAGAATGATTGGGGTAGGGAATGTATGGATGTGCTTTATACAATTGATGTATGAATATGTATGGATTGTGATAAGAGTTGTATGAGTCCCTAATAAAATGTAAAAAAAGAAAAGAGGAGAAAAGAATGATTAGGGCAAAGACTGTACAGATGTGCTTTATACAATTGATGTATGTATATGTATGAACTGTGATAAGAGTTGTATGAGCCCCTAATAAATTGTTAAAAAAATGATCCTCAATTCTATCTGAATCCTTGCCATAGCTCCAAGTTGCCTTAATAAACACGAGCAAAAAAACTACCTCTGGCAGCAGACCGCTCAGGTTCAAATCCAGGCTCTCTAACTTATTGACTATGTGACCTTGGGCAAACCTGGACCTCTCTGTGCTTCCAAAGATTCACTTTCCAAAAGGGAAGTCATAAGCCAACTTTTCTTATTCCTCACTGGGTTGCTTTGAAGATGAAATGAGACATCTGTCTAAAAATTCTTCTGACCATCCCTTGGTTCTCAGAGCTCCTCAAATGCTATGGATTATTCTTATAAGATTATGAATGATTTTTTTCCAAGGGTAGTGCAAAGATTAACATCAGTGCTACTTCTCTCTGACAAAATATAAATCCAAATTTCTAAATAGCAGGGTCTGAACGGATGCGCTGTACAACATCTTGCTTTTCTCCCATCACTTGTCACAGTAAATCTGATAAGAAATGCTGGGCTAGGGCCTGCAGCCAAGCCCCTCACTGGCAGCGTGCAGGACCTCAGGTTGTTGGCAGGCCAAGGGGCATCACAATGGCAAGAGGAGACTCCACAAAGAGCCCCTGATTCCTCCCCCACGCACCCCTTCCCCACGTTCAGGGTTAAACGTCAAAATACTATTTTTTGTCACCTGGTGAAATAATGAGCCCCCCATTCCCGTTGCCTTGGTATCATCAGAGCGCAACAGCCACGTGGGGTAATCACTGTCTCCGTGTTAATGCTGCTCAGTTCAAACATTTTCACAGGCCCTGGCGAAATGAAACCCGTGCTTACTACCTAGGTGGAGTTTCAGGCGATTCAGCCCATTTGCTTCTGCTGAAGAGGCTACCTCAGAAAAATAGGAAATAAAAATATAGAGGGTGCCATTGACATTAGGTTTCTCATTTTCTTCCTTTCTTCCCTACCTTCCTTTCTTCTTCTTGCCCTTCTCTTTCTCTTTTCTTCCTTCCCTCCCTTTGCTCACGTCTTCCTGCCTGCCTTCACCTTCCATCTTCCCTCCCACACTCCTCCATTTCTTCTTCGCTCCTCTCTCCCCACCGCCACCTTTCTCCTTTACTTCCCTGCCTTTTCCCTTCAGCCTCCCAGTCTCCCTCCTTCACTCTCTCCCTTTCCTCCTTCCTTTCCCCACCTTGTTTTGATCCAGTGATTTGTACTCCTTTCTTCCTCTCATCCCACCCATCCCCATTGCAGGAGAAACATCAGTTCCTTGTGGCGCTGGTTTCTTGGCGCCAGACCCTGTTCTTTGGGTGTTCACAAGTCTGCGTCCTGTGTGCAAACATAAGACAGACATATGATCAGGGTTGGACAGAAGATGGGATTTGACAGGTGTACTGCATCCCAAATCTCCAGGAGGCAAAGGTAAAGTCAGGCTCCTGCCTTTAAGGTTATGTCTCCCATTGTAACTGCATCCCACAGAGGCTCCTGCCTCCTGGCCACATGAGGCCTGCTGCCTGCCTTCCTCTAGCTCCTGGGGAATTGGGGCAGCAGTGGCAAGAACAACAAAAATCCCCAGGAGTTGACAAGAAGGGAGGCTGCCTTGCTCGAAAGACGGCCCCCTCAACCACCTGCATGTTGTTGAGATGCAGGTTCTCATCCCTGTGGCTGGGCAAGAAACGCCCCCTCCCCAAACGCAGTGGCTTCAAACAAGGACCATCATCGTGTGGTTGCTGGGACGCCACTGGGTCGTGCTTGGAGTCTCCCATGAGTTGGCAGTCACATGGGAGCTGGGGCAGGGGCCTCTGGTGACTCCAGTGCCTACACGTGCACTCAGAGGGCTGGCAGCTGAAGCTGGCCGTTAGCTGGGTGCTTAGCTGGGTTGTTGGTTGGAGTGTCTCCACATGACCTTTCCAGGCGGCTCAGGCTTCCTTCAGCATAGTGTCCGGGTGCAGAGAAGTGTCCTGAGAGGTAGCACGTGGAGGCTGGACATTCTAAGGGTGAGCACTCAAGAAGAAGTCTTTGAAGGGATTTTTCAGAAGCTGTGAAGCACTTTGTGGGAGGGAAGGGGGTTGCCAAAACTAGATGTCACTGTGTCATCTTCTCCATAATCTATTGGTCACAGAGGTCATGAAACATCCCAATTTAAGGGCAAAGGGCATAGACTCTACCTTCCTATAGGTAGCCTGTCAAGGAATTTGGGGGTCACATACGAAGACTGGGAGACCCTGGGTGGCACAAATGGTTAAGGACTCAACGTATCAAGAGGTGGGCAGTTGCACCCCTCAGAAGAAATAACTAATGGCCTGCTTCTAGAAGCCCACAGGCTTGAGAATCCTGTGATGTGTAGTTTCTCCCTGGCACCCAGGGGGTCCTCGGGAACCAGAACCAACATAACAGCAACGGGTTGGGTTTTTGATGGTTTTGTTTGGGCTAATATTAAAACGACTAGTATGAAATTATATATGTATTGTGTTTAACTCTCAGGACTCTGATTATGCTGAAGTTGAACAAAACCGTCTGCCTCTTCTATGAACGCCAGCCGATGGAGGCAAAGGGTGAGGGTCTAGAGGAAGAATGAATGTCCCATTCCCGTCCTTATGTTTCAGTTGTCCTTAAAGGGCACAGGGGACAAACCAGATGTCTTTGATATGATTTTAGCCTAATGATGTGCTAGTATGATGATGAGCAGCCTGAAAAGTGGCTTTAACTAATGTGATCCAATATTTGAAAAGTTGACGATTTCACATCGAATTTTATATTCTCAGCATCTCAGTTACAAACAGAAAATCAGGCCTTAAAATCCTTGCATTTCCCCAAGGCAACAACAGTCTGGAGCTAGAATTTGAATGTCCCCTGTGGATGAGCTGACACGTGCCTGTTAACCACAGTCCCCATCCATCCCTATTGCCCCCAACACAGAGGTTGGCTACAAGTATCCTTTATCTATATGGCTAAAAAGGTTAGTTGGTTTGGATTGGGTTGCTAGTTTTTCCTGTTTTGTTTTTGCTTACATTTGATTTTTGGGGGGCTAGGAAATGGTGTGTATTTTGGCACCATGTCTTCCAAAGCGAGAAAATAAAACCCAGTAAGCCAAGAAGGTCAAACAGTCTAGATTAATGATGAAAGGAGGAGCCCTGTTGGTGAAGTAGATTATGAGTTGGACTTCTAACGGCAAGATCAGAAGTTCGAAACTCCCCCCACCCCCACTCCACAAGAGAAAGATGAGATTTTCTACTCCTATAAAGATTTACAGCCTTGGAAACCCACAGGGGCAGTTCTATACTCTGTCCAAAGGGTTGCTATATGTCAGAATTGATTCCAGGGTAGTGAGGTTTTCTTGATTGACATAAACAATTTTTGGTGAGTATTGAAAAAACCAGTCAATATTATTTTTAATACACATCAAAGAAGGTCCACATTAATTGTTCACACAACCCTGCCACCTTCTTTCTTTATTCCCTTGCCTCCCACTCTCCTTTCTTCCTCCCTATGGTCTTTTATCTCATTCGTTTTCTTTCAAGGGTTAGCCTAGGAGTGGGAAAGTCTGACTAATTCTTAACCAAAAGACTAAATTGGTTTTATTGTTGGTGTTATTACTTGGGTTAATTTTTTTTCTTTTCTCTTCTTCTATTGGTTTGTGTCATGTAACCCAGAAAATGGGAAACATTTGGAACATCAAAACACTATCCTTTCTCAGTAGACTACAAGCATTAAAGGCAACAGAGATAAATACTCCAATAATAACAATAACATACAAGGATAGCTAAAGAGATAAATAGATAGATAGAAAAACCACAAAATCTTAGCAGTTGTGGGAAGGAGAATGGGACTAGCCCCATGAATAAATATAGGTTTGCCAGAGAATAGTTCTATATACATATTAGCATATACTACAAATATGCCCATGAATATAATAGTGCATCCAGGAGGCATAGTTATGAAAATGTCTTAGCTATAACAAAACCCCTTGAGGGAGCGTGTCCTAAATATGGGGGATCAGGAACATAGCTCTGAGAGACCTCAAGATCAATTGGTACAAACTAGCTCACAAAGACAATGTTCTGTATCCATCAGGGAAGTGACTGGGGTCTTCAAAAGCTAGTGAGTAGCAAACTAAAAGTCAGTTCTTGGTCTCACCCTATGTGTTGGACAGGGTTCTCTAGAGAGACAAAACCATATTGCTAGTAATTATATATAAATATATCTATAAAGCTAGATATACAATACAAGAAATGAACCACTAAATTATATACAGATAGATAACACAAGAAACTAACAGTTAAATTATAAAACAGTGAGACACTAGCAGTCCTTTAAGGCTTGAGAGCCGCCAGTTGCCAGTCCCTTTCTGTAGAGAGAGCTGGGCTATATATACCCAGGCAGCAAACAGCAAGGCAAGTCACCAACTGTCACCACCTGTCGGTCCCCAGCTCCAGAGACGAACATTCCAATCCTGTGGGATTAAATGGACCTCAACTTACAGCGACACAGTCCACAAACTAGGCATCCCACAGGCAGTGTACCCCTTTAAATTGAGGCACAGAACAAGCAAGGCGAGGCTCACGAAGCCATTTATCCCTCTGCCCTTCGATTAATCCTACTTGTGTTTATCGGCCAGGCTGGCACAATAAACTATTGCACCCTGTCTGGAGCAAATAACAGTGAAGAAAATCAAGATGCCTGGCAACAATTAGTCCAAATCAGTAATGGACTATGCGTACCTCAGCCTCTATGATGCTAAGGTCAGAAGAACTAAATGGTGCCTGCCTATCACAAACAGCTGCTCTGAAAGGGATCATGGTACATGATCCTAGATAGAGTGGGGAGTAATGTGTAAGAAAACTGAAAGTCATACTACTACTACCAATAGTAATAATAATAATGATAAAAGATGAGGTTTATTGGTTAGATAGACTAGTGAGATCCCCACTACTATGGTCCTTCATCACCCTTCAGGTCTGGAACTGAATTCAACCCCCTGAAAAATAAACAGGTTTATAAAGTGAACCTGATGAGAATCAAAGATTGCAGCCCTCAGTATGGATTACAACTCAATGTCAAGAAGACACACATGCTCACAACTTGATCAATAGGTACCATGATAAATAGAGAAGTTTGTTGTTGTTGTTTTATTTGTTGTTATTTGTTGAAGTTGTCATGGATTTTTGTCTTGATGAGGTCTATAATCAATGCTCTTGGAAGCTGCAATCATGAGATCAAATGACGCATTGCATATGGATACATTTGGTGCACAATACGTCTGTAGAGTGCTAAAAAGCAAGGATTTTACTTTGAGGACTAAGGTGCACCTTACCCAAGCCATAGTAATTTAAATTGCTTCATAAGTATGTGAAAGTCAGACATTGAATAAGGAAGGCTGAAGAAGAATTGATATGTCTGAATTGTGGTGCTGGTGAAGAATATTGAAAGTAACATGGACTGCCAAGGGAACAAACAGATCTGTCTTAGAAGAAGTATGGTCAGAGGGCTCCTTAAAGGCAAGGATGGTGAGACTTCCTCTCACATACTTTGGTCATGTTATTAAGAGAGACTAGTCCCTGGAGAAGGACATCATGCCAGGTGAAGTAGAGGGACAGTGAAAGAGAGGAAGCCCCTTAAGGAGATGGATTGACAGTGACTGAAACAAGGGGCTCAAGCTTGGGAACAATTAGGAGAATAATTCAGGGCTAGGTAGTGTTTCTTTCTGTTTGGCATAGGGTCAATGTGGGTTGCAACTGGCTCAATGGCACCTGATAAGAACAACTACACCAAAATGAATCATAGCACTGAGGAGCACACATTCCTCAGAACCATCAACCATTCAAAAGCAAATAGGCAGTATTTGCCCAAGGCCAAATTCAAAAGGCAGGCAAGGTTAGGGGAGAAGGGTGAATGAAAACAGGAAGCAGAGTTTCAATGGCATGAGTGATATTACATTGCAGGAGATTGTCATCAATGTCACATAACAAAACGTGTATAAATTGTTACGTGGAAAGCTGATTTTCTCTGTAAATCTTAACCCACCTTACAATAAAAAGTTTCTTTTTTTAAAACAAAGACACCATCGTTCATATAATAGACACAGCCAAAGATCTCCTGGACAATCCTAAAATGATCTCCCAAATGATTGGGGTAGTTAGCCCTCCCCAGGGAGTTCTACCCATTGAAACGCTGGGCGGTTATGGCTGCAATTATATTTCAGGCCAGAAGAGGCAGCAGAGGCCTGGTTGTTCAAATGCTGCAAAACTACCAGACAATGGGCAAACAGTTTCTTTCCATGGACCACTAGCGGCTCTGTCATATCCATGTCTGGTGTTCAACACTTGGCGACAGAATCCAGCCCGCTGGGTTTGGGTGGGGTCTGTTTCTCACCCATGCTTGGCTTGGGATTGTTCTATGGCATCCACAAAGTGGAGTCCTCTCCTTTCTGATGTCTCGAGAAAGCTGTTTTCTCCTTTTTCTCTCTCTGGCCCTCTTCCCAAGAACCCTGGGGTTCACTCTGCTTTCCTCTGGTTGATGTTTCTCAGGCAGTTACTTGACCTCGGTTCATCTACTGCAGGTGACCATTAGCAACGAACTGTACCGTCCTTGGATGGTATTGTTCATGAGCTAGGCTGCGAACTACGGGTTAAAGGTTTGAGTTCACCCAGAGGTGCCTTCCAAGAAGGGCCTGGTGATATGCCTCTGGAAAAATACCCACCCCAGCCATGGAAAATTCTAGGGACCGGACTTCTCTAACACAGTTGGGCTCTCCATGAGTCCGAGTTGACTCAATGGCAATTGGTTGCTGGTATTCCTGTAAGTAGAAGACAACAATCTTTAAGCAGTCCCTCTTGGATTCATGGGAGGAGGATGGCTTCCTCTGAGAGAACTTCTCAGGGCTCCAAGGGCTCAATGATCTTACAAAAAATGAGAGAAATGATGAGCCTGATGACAGATGATATTGCTATGCAGGCCTCGTCTCAGGATGCTCAAGTTTCCAGGTCTTTCCCTGACTCACAGTGGAGCCCTGTGAGGTTCCAAATAGAAGGGCACCCTTGATCCCAGGACCTGGAGCCTTGTAGCTGAGCAGAGCAGTCATGATGAGAAAGAGGACCCAAGGGGGAAGTCAGGGGGCTGCTTCACTTGTCTCAGTGTCAAGCAAACAAATGTTTTCGCAGGAAATTTATCTTCAAGAGTGTTCTGATTTCTTGAAGGAAATCTTTTTCTGAACCATTTCCTCAGGGGAAAACCACTCAACTACCTCGGGAAGGAAGATTTTTCTCCTTCCAAGCTTACCAGGCTGTACTAACTCACAGAGGAGGTGTGACTAGCAGGCAATGAAACTGATTTCCAGACTCCTATGAAAATCAGCAAGTGCTCGGCTGCTAAGTGAAAGGTCGGCAGTTGGAAAACCCCAGCTGCTCTGCAGGAGAAAGTGGTGGCTGACTGTGTCTGACAAGATGACAGCTTTGGAAACCCAATGGGGCAGTTCTCCTCTGTGTTCTACAGTTGCTTTGAGTTGGAGTGGACGTGACAGTGATAGATCTGATCTTTTTCCCCATGAAAATCAGCTTTCACGAATACATGTGCATTCATGGATGTCTGTGTCTGCTTTGGCATGCATGTGCACATATGTGCCTATTTGCACGTGGATGAATACGTCTGTGAATGTGCGCGTCTCTATTTACTTTGCCATGTGTGTGCACGTGTCTGCCTTTGTCAGTATGCATGCGGGCTCAGGCAGCATAAAGAGATCGCAGAGAAACTCGGAGAGAAAGAGAAAAGTAACCTATTTTCTCATGGGTCTCCCATACCTGACAGTCTACTGGCATCCACCGCCACGAAGACCAGAGGTCACTTCATGCCATGTGTCCAGCTGCCCATTGCTGGTTGAGGTCAGTCACCAGGGAGGCAAGTCAGACTGGCCTCGCCAACCTACCACCCACCTGCAGGAGTGATTCCCACCATCTGTCCTGGAGCCCCTCCCACCTTACTCAGCCTCCCTAGACCTTGAGTGAAAGGCGTTTCCAACATTTTTACATAAAGATTTCTGAGATTGACTGAAGAAATGATTTCATTTGACAAAACAAGAAGCTTTGAATTTAAAGATTTGAGGCAAGTGCCCTCCAGAGAGGGGGACACAGGACGGGGCCATGCTCCCTTCCGGTATGCACAGGGGTTGCTATGAGTTGGAACCAACTTGATGAGCACCTGCCAGCAACAACAACAACCAGAAGTTGTCCAAACTTCTGTGGCCTCAACTCGGAAATGAGAATATTAATATTGCCTCCTAGAAAGAACTCAAGGTATGTACAATTGGTTCATAGGCGTTTGGAAAGTGAGTACATTAAGTGGACTGATGACATTGATAAGGCAATAAGAAACTGAGAAGGTCTCACTAACAGGTGCTTTCATATCTGTAACCAGTAGATTCCTTCCTTCTTCATCTCTTGCCATCTTAATCAGCTCCCACACTTTCCAGGCAGTTTGAGGGATTAAATATTCAGTCTGGTCCTATTATAAGCCTCAGCCTCAGAATGAGAGGCTTTACCTCAGGTTTGAGAAGCTATACTGGGAATGAGGGAGAGTAACTTGTCTTTTCTATTGCTCTCCTATCGCTCCCTCTTCCCTAGCCCTTCCCTGTCTCTGGGCCTGCCTTTCCTCCCTAGAGCAGTGGCTTCCGGGAGAAGGGGATGGAAACAATGAGCACATTCCTGACCAGGCCTCTTACCATGCTATGTTCCAACCCTCTGTTGGAAGGGCCTCCACGAAGTCCTCTTATGTCATCTCACAATAACTTGTTAGATACCATTGAGTGAGCTCCTGACTCATAGCAAAAGTACACACAAGAGATTGAAGCACCACCTGGTCCTGCACCATCCTCACAATGGTCCTTGTGTGTGAGCCCATGGTTGCAGCAGTGTGGAGGAGATCCTGTCCAAGAAGGCTGCCAGTGGGTGGGAGGGGCTGCAGCTTTCAGAGACTTTGGAGGATGCCAAGGTGGATAGTTCACGGCGTATCATATGAGGTCAGCCAGCGGGCCTTGGGGGCCCTTCCCATTATCCATAGATATATGAAATAAATGGAGGCCCTCAGCAAGATGGGCTGCAGACACCTCCAGGATTCACTTGATCCTTGGCAAGTTCCCTTAGCCTTAGGACACCACCTGCTGGAACTGTGGCTTTGCTGCCTCTCCTGGCTCTCAACTTCCCTCCTAGAGGACTCCAGCCACCCTTCTCCTTCCAGATCCTTCCAGCAGGAGGCAGATATTGGTCTCTATGCTTTTGCATGTGGCCAGTTTTCTAGGGACAGATCAGCCTCTCCCAAGAATTTGGGTTCACCAGAGTGAGCGTGCCCACAAGTCTGCTGAGCGTACGGCCAGGCCTCTGAAGAGAGAACTGCTGGAAGATTTGCCCCTTTTCAAAAGCGCTAATTCCACAGTTGAGAGCTCATCTCCTGGGGACTCAGCTTGAGTCTCAAGGAGCACATCCCCTTTGACACTGCTGGCAACTCGAGGTGCTGTGGGTCATTTTCTTGCCTTTGAGGAGTGCAAGGGAAATGCTACAATATGTCCCTTCACATGAACCACCAATCCTTATCTGGAGAACTCTCCGAGATGACAGGGATGGGAGGGAGATGTTTCTGGGGCACGCTTTCACCTGCACATCTCTCAGGTGAGTCAAACATCTGACCCCCAAAAGTTGAGTATGATGGTGAGAGTTCAGGCTGGGAGATAGAGTGTCTGGGTTCAAATCAAGAGACTGCACATCTCAACTCCCATGGTTCTCCTGCATAAAACCCAAGCCAAGCAGTTTATCACTTCCCTGCTGAGTATCCTACTGAGGCCAGCTAAACTCATTCTTTGCTGATGACAACGTTGCTTGTACCAAATGGCTTTGTCATGTAGCCCTTAGCAATGGCCAGAAGGGCTGCTCATCAAACCGCAAAGCAGGGCTTCTGGCGCACATGTTAAGAAGGGGGCTATTCACAACAAAGTCGGTAGTTCAGAACCCACTAGCTGTTTCTCTGGAGAAAAACTGTGGCTGTGTGCTTCCATAAAGATGCCCAGCCATGGAACCCCCCTGGAGAGGGCCATGATGAGCTGGAGTGAGCTCTACAGGAGTGGGATTTTTTACTGTGGATGTAATCCCACCTGGGCAGAGATTTTCTTTGTGACATTAAAGAAGCTGTACCTTACACCAATCACTTGGCTGATACAAAAGGATTCAATTAAACACTGAAGCAAACCAACTCCAAGGGAAGAAGGCAGAGAGCTCCAAGGACCACCAACCATGGAGGTTTTTGAAGTCAAAACAAGAATACCGCCCACGAGCCCTCAGCCCCCAGGGATGGACAAAGAGAGCCTGCCCATCAAGCTGGTGCACTGGCATGATGCTGTCAGCCTCCGGTGCTGTGAGAACATTGACTTTGGTGTGTTAAAGGCACCCACTTGCGGTATGTTTGTGATGTCAGCGTGTGGAAACTATGGCAAGCCCCCCTCCCTGCCTCACAGCAGCAAAGCCTCGGCATTTAAACCCCGTGCCTTCTGTAGCGCTTGCCAGCTGTGAGAGGGCAGGAAATGCCCTTGGCTTTTCTGCTCCTTGTTGCGACCTCCCTCTGAGGCATGGAGCAGAGGATGTGAGGTTGGAATCTGTTTTGTTTCATCACTACCCTTTGTCATCTCTCTGAACACTGTCATGTGCTCCTCACCAGTGCTTCGCCCTCTCTATCACCAAGCCATGTGCTCTTTAAAACATGCACGCACGCACACACACACACACACACACACACACACACACACACACACCTAATGTTCACATTTTGAGGCACATTTGTCTTTAATTCACTAATAATAATAATTATTCAAAGCCACTTTACCATCTGCATACACTTAGATCATGGATGCCAACTGCCTTTTTAACAACATTTCCCAATGAAATATTCAGCAGCGATTATATTAAGCCTGAAGCTGTTCATCCAGTTTGTGTTAATCAAAACAAAAACAAGAGACGAAGGGATCCAAAAGGACATGTAAGATCATTGACTGAAAGTAGCCCCATCGAGCACCAAAGGCTTGTCCAGAAGGGCAGAGCCACAGGTAAAAGCTACGTCTCTCTGGAGTTGCTGGCATTTAACTAGATGCAAAATGTCAATGCAGGAAATGGCTTGCCCAATGCAAATACTAACAAGGGAGGCATGTGTTCCTGTGTAAATGGAGCTTTAGCCAATCCGGGCCTTCAGGATCCAGCTCCCATCGCAGCATCCACGGGAAGCACCAGGGGAATGTTCCGTTTGCTTATTTTCCCTCTCTTTGCTAAGAAGAAAAAGAGCCTTTGTGGCCTAGTGGCTACAAGTTGGGCTGCTAATTGCTATATCAGCAGTTTGAAACTACCAGCTGCTTTGTGGGAGAAAGATAAGGCATTCTGCTCCCATAAAGAGTTCGAGTCTCAGACACTCACAGGGGCAGTTCTACGCTGCCCTATAAGTTGGCTGTGAGTCAGCATGGATTCGATGGCAGAGAGTTTTCTAAGAGTAAGAAGTATCTAGGGGTGTAAACAGTTAATGAGCTCTGCTATTAAGGGAAAAGTTGTCATTCCCAACCCACTTAGAGGAGCTGTGAAAGAGAAGCCTGGCAATCTTCTTCAGAATCCTCGGCCATTGAAAAGTTTATAGAATGTATTGACCTTGGTTGTTAAATAGATCCAGGTATATGGTGGAGCATATAGGGACCAATGTCAAAAATCTCTGAGACAGATGCAAAAACTGTGAGGGAATGAGTTGTTGAGCCTGGGGGATCAGGACCATCGTCTCTGGGATTTTCAAAGTTCCTGAGCAATCAGGAAAGGGGCAACAGTTGGTCTCTCCCCATCCAGAGGACAGCAGAAGAGGAGAACTGATTGGGCACAATGAATCAATGACTAGTGACTCAAGCAACGATCACCCTCCACCACTGGAGACCAGAAGAACTAGATGGTGCCTAGCTCTCACTATCGACTGCTATGAAAGAGATCACATTAGAAGGGCTTGATTAGAGTAGAAGGGAAATGTCGGGCAAAACTCAAAATCATGATAAAACACCAAGCTTACTGTTTGGATAAAGGCTGGTGAAATTGCAAGACTATGGTGCTTAGTTACCCTGCAGGTCTGGAACTGAACTCATCATGGCTCGATGTTCAACCAAACAATAGACAGGTCTATAATGGGAACAATGACATTAGAGACATACAAATACCGTAGAATAATAGATCACATGAGATCAAAAGACAGCATTCCCCAAAGAACGAAGTTCAAAAACGTTGAGAATGAAGGAAGCTTGGAGACAAGAAACAAGAAGATGTGGGGGAAGTGATGGGAATTGCTATCAATGACATGAAACAAAATGTGTATGCGTTGCTCAATGGCCAGCTGAGCTGCTCTTTAACCTTCACCCAAATCACAATAAAAATGTTTTTAATCAAAGAAAACTTCATGGTTCACTTCTACTCTGACACACACGGGGTGATGAGGAAATAGTGTCAACCGGGTTTGCTGTGGTCCAACCACCAGACATGTGCTTATGGGAGAAAGAGCATGCTGACGCTGGCAATACCGAGCAGGACCAAGATGGTTTTATTTGCCTGCATCATGAAGATGGTAGCCTGGTGGTGAGATGATTCAGAGCTCAAGTGCTAACCAAGAAGCCACCCAGTTTAAACTCACCCAGCCCTACTGAAGGAGATTTCCCTCCTCAAAGGTGTTGTTGGTTGGTATGTGCCATTGAGGCGATTGTGACTCCCTGTGACGGGAAGGAAAGGCACACTGTGCTATAGTGTAAGGGTTTTCAGCGGCTACTTCCTCTGAAGTGGGCAGTGGAACCCTTCTTTGTATTCTGTTCTTAGCCTGGAAGTTTCCCTGACACCTCTTCACTTCGGGTAACCCTGCTGGCATTTGAAATACCAGTCACGTGGCTTCCAGCATCACAGTAACACACAACTCACCACAGCACCACAAATGGACAGACAACAACAGTATAGGAGTCTTCATGGGAGCAGGCAGTCACGTCTTCACTCTCTCAATGGGGATCAGTGAGTTCAAACTGCCAGTCTCTCTGTTACAGCCGCACATACAACCACTGTGCTGCTAGGTACATTTCCCTAAAATTCTGCCTAGAAAAATCTGTGGAACAGTTCTTCTCTGTCACAGAGGGTCACTGTGAGCCAGGATGGGCTCTGAGACACACAAATGCAACACCATGAAGCCACCTTACTCTGTCCTGCTCTTATTTAACTCTATTCTTTTCTGAGCTATCTTTTCCATATATTCAGAAGAGACTGGCACTGAGCAGTGTTAATTCCACCAAGGCCAGGAAGGAGATCAAAGAGTCACAAAGGACTATCTCTTTGCTCTCATGCCACTGCACTAAGGAGGCTTGGGTGGCAGCTGGAAGCTGCACATTTCACTCCCTGTCCCTACACTCTTGGCTGAGTCTCCTCAGAGTGAGACTGCCCCTTTACCCAGCTCACTGCATTGGCTGTCTTGCTCTGAAAAGAGAATTCGCACATGTGAGTCTGACTGGGTGACAGATGGGAATCTTAATGCTGCTCTTTGGAATATGAAAGGCCTCGGATCAGAGTGCTGCAGGGGAGTGATGTCTGCAGAAGACCTGCTGGTCTCCCAGTTAGAAAGAAGCCTTCCCCTTTGCCTCAGAGGTGCGTTCACTGTGGGTGGCAAGTCAGATCCTTGGGCTGGCACTCTCAGTAAACAGATCATATGGGCACCTTGAGAAGTGCTTGCTCACTGACCCAGTTCCCGAAGGATGTAAATATACCAACCAGGATGACTAAGGACACCAGTGCCTAGAATGATCACATTCTTTGCATGTGTACAAATGAGGTGGGCAGCCACCTGCGCTGATGGTGGCTGCACAGTGTCTGGAATCACACCTGGCTAGGTGGACCATTGAAAGAGTTGGTGACATGATAATAGGGAGTACACCCCCTTGCCAGTAAAGCTGAGGAAATGGCATTTGAGGAAGCAGGGGCAGCTGGGTCACCAGCATGAAGTCAGCGAGAATGTTGCTTGTGCCTCCTTTGTTCACTGGTGGCTGCTGGCATCTGGGTAGTGAGGACACCATGGCTACTGCCAGAATTCTCCACGGTCCCTGGTTCCACTCTCAAGTCGCTGGCTTCATCACTACCACTGCCATCGAGTTGATTCTGACTCACAGCAACCCAAAAGGACAGAGTAGAACTGCGGCTGGTGGGTATGGGGGGGGGTGTGGATCATTATGAGAGCATTTCTATCTCGCAGTAGCTAAAGGGTCCAAAATGCTGACCTTACGGTTAGCAGCCCAACATAACCCACTTGG
This sequence comes from Tenrec ecaudatus, assembly GCF_050624435.1. Classification (NCBI taxonomy): domain Eukaryota; kingdom Metazoa; phylum Chordata; class Mammalia; order Afrosoricida; family Tenrecidae; genus Tenrec; species Tenrec ecaudatus. Next base: position 211,807 of record NW_027459645.1, read on the forward strand.
TCATGAACCCTTGCCAGCTGATCCAGGGAGTCCATTCCCAAGTGCATATCTAAAAGAATGAAAGACGAGTACCCAGATGGATGCTGCACTAATCACTATGGGCAAAAGGTAAACAATAAGCCAACAATACCCATCAGTAGAAGAATAGAGAAAATATGATCTACACAGAATGGGATATACATATAGTCTGCCACAAGAAAACTAAGGCCTTTGATTCAGACAGACTCTGTAACACAGGTGAACGCAAGACATGTAGTGAAAGACGCCAAACACCAAATGCCATGTATTGTGAGTCCATTTAGAGCAAAAATTTTGGACAGGTAAATCCTGTAGAGCCATAGAGTAGATTGGTGGTTTCCCAGGGTTGGGTGGGAGGGGCAATGGGGAATGACTGCTTAATGGCTGCAGGGTCGATGAAAATGTTCTGGAAGTGGATGGTGGAAAGCTTTCACAGTGTCCTTAAAACTACTCTTAAAAAGGGGAGAGAAAGAATCTGCAGAAAGCACAGTTCTGATTGACTCACATGAATGCGGTCACCAAGAATTGGAATCCACTAGAATTGGAATAGCAGCTAGACTATTGTTTCCTTGGGAGGTGCCTCCAGGAAGGACCAGTGGAGAAGGGTAATACTGATAGAGCAAAGGGAAGAGGCCGATAAAGAAATGTCATTGAGTAGGTTCCCAGAGACAGTATAAATCCTCTTGTCGTTGTCCCACCCAAAGGCTGAGGGAACTGGAGTGTGGCTCCACCTATCCTCATGTGTCATTGGTTGAAGTGGCATTAGGTCCTGGAGGATGTCAACTCCCCTGTCTGCTCAATGACTGTTCCCTGTGTGGGGAGTTACATGTGCTTCCTGTGAGACCATTGGCATTTATGGGAGTGGTGGGTGCCAAATGCTAATACATGGGCACATTAGCAGCTGCTACAGCAAGTGCTGTACATTTTTAGCTGCTTGAGTGACAGGTGGGCCCTACCTCCTGCCTATATTCAGTGGTAGGGTGTTCAGATGGGGGCATCCGAAAAATAATAAGGCCCTATTCTTTGCAAATAGACATTATTATTATTTTAATCTGTCCCAACCCCCTTTCTTATCTATCCCTGTGAACTACCTCACTGGCTGAAACATCAGTTCCCTGGGGAAGACATCACATTTCAATACGGTTACAATGCTGTTTTCATTGGCCCAGTGGAGCCACTGACATAAGATGTGTCAACTAGACGCTTTTTCTGGAGCATTTCCAAACAAAAAACGAAAAAGAAAGTCCCGCTTTTGCAAGTGGCCTGGCATCTAAGAAGCATAATTCAGAAGCACATGTCCCGCCACGTGGAGGAGGCAGTCTATGTTGCGAGATTACAGCATGTGCCCTGAGAGAGAGACACAAAGAACACAGGAACATGCCAGTGGTGGTCAGGAACCGTCGACAGAGCCAGCTGTCCTCTTGTTCTCCCCACCTTTCCATTTTCCTAGGATTCTCTCTTCCAAGTATTGGTCTCTTTACCTGTTTACAACCATATGAGCCCCAAATAAGATCCAGATCATAGAAATAGAAGGAGGAAGTTGGATGGAGACTGCAGTTCATACTCCCCGGAAGCCATTCAGACTCCCTGAAAGAAGGAGACACTGTGATGGAATTAGCTCTGGATTCCTGACATTTATTGAGGAATGCTCAGGGAATAAGCACCTGTGGGGGGAATCAAGGAAGGGCACAAGAGGGAAATCTCAACAGAGGTCTCAGCCCTGCCTATGGAGAGTGTCATAGTCAGTGTTCCCTAGAGAAACCAAACCAGTTATATAGCTGTAACTGGAGATATTGATATATCCACCAGGGCTTCTATGGTTAACCACTGCACCGGCCACTCATTGCCATCAAGGTGGACTCAAAGTGACTGTGTAAAACAGTATAGAACTGACCTTTTGGGCGTTGGAGACTGTAACTCTTCAGGAGATTACGAAGCTTCATCTTTCCCTCAAGGAGCCCTTGGTGTTTTCAAACTGATGTCCTTGCTGTTGAATGCCCAAAGGGCCACCCACTACGACACCAGAGCCCCAGAGAGTGAGGCTTATTTCTAGGAATTGGCTCACATAGGGAAATGGCAAGTTCCAAATTCATAGGTCTGGCAACAGCCTAAAGAGCTCTGTAGATGTTCATCCTAAAATCCATAGGTTAGGTGATGGGAAAAGACAAGAATAAGAATGGTCAGAACACACCCTAGGGAAACTCCCTTTCTGCGCTGAAGGCCTTTGGCTGATAGGTTTACCCCTTCCCACATTATGGAAGGTATTCTATTTTGCTTGAGACCAACTCCTTCATAAGAGCAAATAGATGAGGTGAACAAGCGGCCATCTAGCTCAGAAGCAATAAAACCCACCTGGAAGAAGCACACCAGCCGGTGCGATCATGAGGTGCCAAAGGGACCAGGTATAAGGCATCATGCAAAAAAAAAAAAAAGAATATATATATGTATATATATCTCTGTGTGTATGTGGATATATATATATATACCATAGAGAATGAAGGGGGAAGTGCAGAGTGGAGACCAGAGGCCCAAATGTCGACCACTGGAGATCCCCTCATAGAGGGCTTTAGGAGAGGAGATGGGTCAGTCAGGGTGCGATGTATTACCGATGAAGAACACAGCTTTCCCCCAGATCCTGGATGCTTCCTCTCCCCAACTACTAGGATCCAAATTCTACCTTGCAGGACTGGATAGGGCAGAGGCTGTACACTGGTGCATATGGAAGCTGGAGGCACAGGGAATCCAGGGTGGATGATACCATCAGGACCAGGGGTTTGAGGGGTGATACTGGGAGAGTGGAGGGTGAGTGGGTTGGAAAGGGGTAACTGATTACAAGGATCCACATGTGACCTCCTCCCTGGGAGATGGACGGCAGAGAAGGGGGGAAGGGAGTCTCCGGAAAGGGCAAGAGATGACAAAATAACAATCTGTGGATTATCAAGAGCTCATGAGGGATGGGGAGCGGGGACAAAAAAAGAGGACCTGATGCGGAGGGCTTAAGTGGAGAGCAAATGCTTTGAGAGTGATTAGGGCAAAGAATGTACAGATGTGCTTTATAAAATTGATGTATGTATATGTATGGATTGTGATAAGAGTGGTATGAGCCCCTAATAAAATGTTTAAAAAACAAGAGCAAATAGATGAATGCTTGTTTGACCAAAAAACTGGGCACCATAGCCACGCCACATTGATATGCAAAAGGAGCCATCACAGGGAGCTCTGTAACTGGGACCTGGCCAAGTGGTGACCAGTAGCCTGGGACTTTGTAGCCTAATGTGTTGCAGCAAATTGCTTACTAGTTCTCCTCTAGCTATAGTCTTTGTAACTCCTACCAATGACAGGGTGGAACTATGCCACCGAGGGAAGTAGATAGCATGCTAATAATATCAGTAAAGTGCATGGCATCCTCAAAGAGGTGAGACCATTCAAATAAGACCTGTAGACCCCTAATGTGGGGATTGGTCGGTATGGTCATCCTGGGTGAGTTAACTCAGAAACAGAAAGTGGAGTTTCAAGAGCACCGAGAAAGACGAGCCAGCAGTGGAGTGAGCTCTTTGGACCCAGGATTATTACTCTGAGCACCACCTCTGTCCAGGAGACAGAGATCCCTGACACTGGATGCATCAGGAGACACTGAAAAACAGTGGCAGATAAATAGCTCATGGAAGCAGAGGCAGCAGCACCAAGACCCCAGAACAGGGAGCTCGCCAGCACACAGAATGAGAAAGCTGAGTGTTTTGGGTCAAGGCTTCCAGACAAAGCGGGTTGCCTCAACGCACCTATCAGCAGAGCTGAAAGAACTTTGCACACGGTCCCAAGCAGAGCAGAGGTCAAGGAGCTGCAGGGCACAGGCCAAGGACCAGAAAAAGTTCTGCCTCTGGACACCACTGGGAAGAGACTGTCCTGACTGAAGAACTATATCCCCAGTCATTTCTGATCCTGAATTGTCACCTGCTAGGTCCCCAATTAACCCCAGAAACATAAGTATTGTTTGTGAGTTCTGTGTGGCCATTGCCACTTAAGGATTATCAAACCTAGCAGAGAAGAAGAGAGTGTCATGGTAGGGATGGTTGGTGTCAGAAACTGTGAAAAGAAAGGAGGGTGGAGGCATTTTGATCTCTGTCTCATAGGAATCAGCCTTGGGCTGTTTATCTTGATTTTCCTCCATTCCCTTTTGTGAAGTTACAGGGGGGTCAAATGCCTCCACTATGCCATTTATACCCCTACATTGACAAGTCGTTGGATGAACGTTAGTTTGGGAAGGAGCAGACCTTGGATGAGCTCTCATCAGCTGAGGCAATCCCGATAGGGGCCTGACAGCTGGGACCTTTTCTATCAGTGGCTCTCTCAGCAGCTGGGGAAATCAGTCTCTTGGCCCTGAGAGGAATCTGGGTGACACACTCATCTATGACAATACCCTGAAGAACAAGCTCCCACAAAAACCTGGCTGAGAACTCTCGCCTAGAACACAGGAGTGCATGCCTAGCTAATAATAGCCATTTACTGAAGGCCCTATGATTGGAACTGTGCTTCATTTACAGATGGAAAACTAGAGGAAGGGATTTAAGGTGGTTAAGTTAATAAGTGACAGAGACAAGATTCAAACAGAAGTTTGAAGCTGGTACTGTTAGCTTTTTTTCCAGGGCTGGGTTTTAGATGAGGCAAATGAGACACTTGTCAGGCACACAAGGTAAAGAGGCCTTCCCTCTCCAGTGTGACTTTCCCCATAAGTCTGAATCATGGGCCTGGTTTGTCTTATTTGCCTTCCCTGAGTCTCAGAACCTGGTCTAGTCTGATTTGCTATTTGGAGGAATAAGCCAGAATGCTCAAGTACTCTGAGTCAAGACCCAATCTCCCCTGGAATTGTTCAGTGGGACTTACCAGCCTCTTCCTTCGTGTTTCACTTTTCTAGAAACCTCCATGGAGGACTAGCTCTCATGAAGAGAGCTTCAAAAAGCTCATGGCAAAATTCCATTATTTTTTCATATCATTTTTCCACACGCTTTTGGAAGCTCCCTCCTCATCCCTTTCCACAGTCTTTCTCAAGGAAAGAGACTGTTGCTGGTTGATGTCAGATGCCCGAGTCTGTTTTCTACTCAGAATGCTCTGCACAAACTCTATCAACAAATAACGCAGAGTCAAACGTGCTGTGTGTCTTTAAGTTGATGTCAGCTCATAGTGACCCTACTGGACAGAGTAGAACTGCACCCAAAGGTGTCCTAGGCTGAGATCGTTATGCGACCAGCTCATCAGGTCTTTTCCCCTTTAGAGCCCATGGGTAGGTTCAAACTACCAGCCTTTTGTTTAGCCACCCAGTCCTTAGCCATTGTACCACCAGGGCTCTTTAAAACAGGGATTAGGTTGATTAATTTTAAAATCTCCAGGAACATTTGAAAGCTGCTTCCCAGAACACCCTTCCCCAGATTGTTGATTAAGACGGGCATTTGGGGACTCATTTCTTTCTCATTTGTGTAAGTGCACTCTATGAGAGGGGTTTCCCTTCATAGATAGGTGATCACATACTATTTTTCCAAATTGAACCACTCTTGGTGGTATAATGGGTTAAGAGTTGGGCTGCTGCTAATGGCAAAGTTAATGGTTCAAACCCACCAGCTACTCCTTGGGAGAAAGATGAGGGTTTTCTGCTCCAGTAAAGATGTGCAATTCTGAAAATCCGCAGAGCCAGTCTATTGTGCCATATATGAGGTCAACCCCATGGCAGTGGATTTGGTTTTGGTTTGGGTCTGTGGGGGAAGTCCTTAAGTCATTCTTTAGTCACATGGAGGAGTCCCTGGGTAGTGCAGTTGGCTAACATACTGGGCTACTAACTCATAGGTTGGAGCTTCAAGCCCAGCCAGAAGTGTCTCTGAAGAAAGGCCTGGTGCTGCATTTCAAACAACAACAACAAAATCAGTTATAGAAAAAAACAACAGAATGTCGTTCTACTCTGGCCCAAAGGAGTCCCTATGAATCAGAGTTAACTTCATGGCAACTGGCATGGGTTTGGTCCATGGGTAAAAAGAACCCTTCATAATTGCCTCCATGCCCAATAGTTCCTTTCCTGTATCCCTAGACCACCCCAGCACCCTCAGCATCTTGCCTTATAATTGCCATGGGTCCGTCTGTCTTCCCAATGGGCTAGACCGTGATGCAGCCGCTGCCGACACAGAGGGATTGTGCAGTCCCTGCATGATCTACAGTCCTCATGACATATATCTTGAATGAAGATTAAGTGATCCTCTCTAGAGCTTAGCTCAGGTGAATCCACTACCTCAGCTGGAACCGAAGTGGTGCCAGACCAATATCTGTTTTAAAAAGATAGAAGGGCATTCCTAATCTTTGTGGAGAAACAGAGAGGATTTAGTGAAATGTTTCTGCAGTTGAGGCTACAGATGATCTGTTGACATGGTCTAAAAGGTTGTAGGTGGTTTAATGTCTCTCGGTACCATCAACTTTGCATTTTGTCCTGACTTAGCAAATTGGTTGGGATTTCGGCTTACTGACAAGGACCTTCAGAAAGAATGTGGTTGCAGGAGCAAGTTTAAGAAAGGAAAGAGCTTTGAAGCAGCCCTCACTGAGTGCCAATCCAAAACTCTGTAACCCAGCACCTCAGAGGGCTTGACCTGGGATGGACTATGGCAGCAGCACCATGAGCCACTTGCTCCAGTGGCCCTGACTGAAGGCTCAGAACCTGCCTCTGATTGGCAGCTGAGAGATACTAGGACCGTCACCTGCCACATCGAATGTATTTCTCCTGGCAGTAAGAAATCCCCAAAGTACACTATGTTCGGGCAATCTTTCCAGCCTACAAGCAGTTGTTGCTTATCTCTGTTAGCTTTGTGCAGGGGAACAATCAGGCTTTGAAATTGAAAGACTTGCATGCATGTGACCCATGAGGTTAAGAGCCCAACACATAACCACTATATTACCAGGGTTCCTGCCTCTTGAAGGATAGGTAAGCAACAAAAGGACCATTTCTCTTAAAACCTCTGATCGAGAGTGGCACACAACTCCTTCCACTTTTATTCTATTGGCCAAGCCCTTCACTGGCAGGGCAGGGAAGTTTACTCTTTCCTTGGATGACTAGGAAGTGAGTGAAATTTTGTCATCTCATACAAAGGGAAAAGGGAAACATGCTCTATGATCAAATAAGTTTTTAAAAAAGTCAAAATATTCATAGAATCTGCCGAGTGTGGCAAAAGCATGAGCACTCCCATTGTAGAAGAAACACTGCTCTCAGAAACCACACTGTGCCTGGCAAGGGAGGCTGGGAGGATTTATGCTTGATCACTTTGGCCAAGTCATTAAGCAAGGCTGATCAGTAGAAAAGGAAATCGGGTTTGGTGCGGGGATGTGTCATTGGATATGCAGGCGATTCTCCTTGAGATGTATTGGCCCACAACTTTGGACTCACATACAGCAGTGACCATGAAGATGGCATCGGACCTGGCGACATTTCATTTTCGTATATAGAAAGTTGACACAAGCATCTCCTGGTGGTGTAGTGGGTTACACATTGTGTCCCTAACCTTAAACTCAGCAGTTCGAAAACAGCAGCAATCAGTGAGGGAAAGATGAGGCTTTCTACTCCTGTCAAGAGTTACAGGCTCAGAAACTCATGGGGGCAATTCTCCCCTGTCCTACAAGGTCGCTATGCATCAGCAGTGACTCGATGGCAGGGAGATTAAGTTGATATTACCTATTTTAGAAAACGGTCCTGGTTATTCAATTAAGTAAGGCAGGTGCAGCCCTGTCACACAGGGTTTGTTTAGATAGCACAGTAGTGTCCACTCACTCATTAGCTCAGTGTGTCTGGAACCCCAATGTGTATTTCCACATGGGACAAGTCAGGTTGAAGACACTGGGGATTCGTGCTTTGTTGAGCAAGCCCTGGAATTGCAAGAGTTCTAAAAGGAGGTCAAAGTTCCTGTTTTTATAACTCTTTCTCTCACACACAGACACACACACACACAAGCACACACACACACAGAAAGTGGTGAACTTCACAGAACGTAGTGGGGACTTCAAAGAAAGGGGGGTTGATAGCCGTGAACAGGGTTGGGATGGGTCTTGTTCTATCCATTTGAAAGTCTCTAGGCTAAACAGAAATGTCCTGGTGGTATAGTAGGTTCGGTGTTGGCCTGCTAACCACCAGGTCAGCAGTTCTGAATCCACCAGTTCCTCCATGGAAAAAAAGATGAGGCTTTCTATTTGAGTAAAGAATTATAGTCTCAGAGACTCATTGGGGCATGTTTATTCTTCCCTACAGGGGCGCTGCGAGTCAGAATGAACTCAGTACAGTATGCAAAGAACAAGCTGTGCTAATACCATTCCAGAGAGACAGTGGTGTTCCAGGGACATTGGTTTTGCCTGGCCCCTGACCCTGAGGAAACAGGAGGTCTTCAGGTCCTCTCCTGCTGCTCTTCTTTACCATCCTCCCATATCCTCCTCTGCACTCCCAAGTGGTGGGCATGATTTATACACACAGAAATCCACTTACTCCTTTGGAAAAGTGGTTTACTTCACCCCAAAATTCGGAGAACTGTGTCGTCTCCCTTTCAAAGTAAATTATACGATGAACATACAATATTGATTGCAGGCATGTGGATTCTTAATCCTCAAGTTCCCATGAAACCCTGCTTTCCATGGCAAATCAGCCCACCATTTCAGCACGCCAGTATTGCCAGGAGAAAGGAGCCTCAGCAGCCACCACTGCTCCGCAGCCTGCTTTTCACGGTCACGCGGGGATGTCAGAGTGCCCCACACCTCGTGCAATTGACTCAGTGCTTGCTTGCAGGGGTTGCATTTCGTTAGAGCCCAACAACTTCCGAGCATTGGCAAATTCCCTCAACCAAAGGTGGGCAGCGGCCTCATAATGTCACCAGTCATTAACCACCAGCAGGGTTGCGTTATGCTCGTCAGTGCTGTCATGTGCAAGGGGAAAGACAATTCCCACAGGCTGCCAGCTGTGTTTGGGGAGGGAATGCCAGTTGGGGAAGCTGGGGGTCCTCACCCCAGCAGCCACAGTTCCTGGCTCCAGGCCCTGCCCCAGGCTGTGCCAGGACGAAGAGCCTGGACTCTCAGAGACTCCATAGCTCGATTTCCACTCAGGTTGTGTTGTGTTGATCATTCCTTCCCTAGGCTGCCACCCATCTGTCAGTTTGTCATCATGTTGTCATTTGTCTCTAGCTGTGATTGCTGTAAGCGGTGTCACCAGCTACGATTATAACCAGAGCAAGCCACTCTGGACACGCTTCACCAGAGCATCCAAGCTAGGACACACTGGGAAGAAAGACCTGATGATGTACTACTGAAAATGAGTCCATGGAACCCTATGGATCAAAAGAGAATACCGTCCAAACAAGTACTGGAAGAGGAACACCCTAGGTGGGAATACACTCACACTATTCAGTGGGAGGACTCCCTGGGTAGTGTTTGACTAGCACCCAGGAGGTCGGCATTTAAATCCCACCCAGAATCCAAGAGGTGCCTAAGGAAGGTAGGCCTGAATATCTGCTTCCAAAAGGTCACAGCCTTAAAAACCCTATGGAACAGTTCTACTCTGAAATGCATGGGGGTCGCTATGAGTCAAAATGGACTGAAAAGCAGCTAATAACAACAACACTGTATAAAGAACAACACTGCAAGTCCTTAGGACAAAATACACAGCAGGCACAATAGCCTCAACCCCACAGAATAGGGCAACTTATTTTCCTTTGTACCAGAGACCGGAACTGTACAACGGAATGAAACCCTGCCTGCTCTTGTGTCATCACCACAGTCGTTGGTCCATGTTGAGCCCATTGCTGTAGCCACTGTGGACATCCATCTTATCAAGGGTCTTCTTCCCTCTTGCTGCCCCTGTACTTTAACAAGCATTATGTCCTTTCTTAAGAACCAGTCTCTCCTGATAGCATGTCCAATGGATGTGAGATGAAGACTTGCCATCCTCACTTCTAAGGGGCATTCTGGCCGTGCTTCCTCCAAGAGGGATTTGCTTGTTCTTCTGACAGCCCAGACGACTTTCGGTATTGTTTGCACATCATTCACATGCATTGATTCTTCTTCAGTTTTCCTTACTCACTGTCCAGCTCTCACATGCATATTGACCATTGAAACTACTTACCTTGAATTCAGAGCTTAGGGTACACTACCCAAAGCCACATACCTTGTGAGCGGCTGAAACATGTCTGCTGCCAGGATCTGTCCAATTTATTTTATTGAAACATCATACTCAAAAGGTGCTTTAGGCAAACATATTTTGTCTTTTGACTACATGTCCCAATAATATAACCAGGCTCAGACCCTCACATTGTAATGATTCAGCTATATGTCTGAGAGGTAAAAAGACCGCCAACCATATAACTGATGGGAGAATAGGTACTGACTGTCACCTGCAATGCCATTCCTTCAACAAATATGTATTGAGTGTTATTCAAATGACAACATTTTGCAAAGCTTTAAGAAGACCCAGATGTAGAGAACACAGTCCCTGCTCACAGGAGACTCACAGATACTGCATCAGGGCATTCAGATCAGGGACACCACAGATAGATGCTGAAAGTAAAATCATAAAAAATAGCAACCACGCACGGAATCCAGGACAGATAAAATCCTCAGGAACAGTAATGGGAGTAGCGATACTGTGGTAGATTTTTAATCTCCCATCATCTTGCATAGGAGTGGAGTCCAGGCTGTCACTCAGGCCATAGCCAGTGAGGTCTCAATGTGGGCATGGCCTTCTCTTGAGGATTCTGGCAACTCCTGTATTCTTTCCTGGGGGTGAGAGACACCCATGACTTGATATTCCTGCTGACAAGATACATGGATCTACATTGACGGCAGTCAGAGCCCTGAACGGGAGGAGTCATGTGGAGACCCATGCCACTTTCCACCTCCACTGGGTCCATAAGACATTCCACCGACTGCCCTGTGATCTTCCAGCACTTGGTGTCATTGCATGTGTTGCATAAGTCTGAAAAAAATGTACACACTGTTATTGGATATATGGGTTAATTTCGTACTTATGTACGTGGTCTGGACTGGGCTGGGATGTTTTCTTAATATAAAATTATTCTTCTATATAAAGCTTTTTTAAGACACATGAGTGTTTATGAATGTGCTTCTCTAGTCAACTCGAACTGACTCAGATACCATGAGGGCACAGGGTGGCTGTGTAGGGAAGGGGAGGAAAAGGGAACTGATAACAATGGAACACACACACACACAGCCTAGGGGCCGAATAACAGAAATATGTGTAGAGGGACACAGAAGACGGTGTGTATAAAGATATTAATTTATATATAATTTAGTAAGGGTGTGAGGGTTGAGGAAAGAGGGAAAAACAGGAGCTGATATCAAAGGGGTCAAGTAGAATGATAGTGTTTAGAAACTGATGGTGGCAGCATATGTACAAACTCGCTTGATCTAAATGATTTATGGATTGTTATATTATCTGTCAGAGCCCCCATTAAAATGTGTTCTTTTTTCGATAACATAAACTCACTGCCATGGAGTCAATTTTGACTCAGTATAGAACACCCCCTGTGGTTTCCTCGCTTGCTATTCTTTAAGGAAACAGAAAGCCTTTGCTTTCCCCTGCAGAGTGGCTGGTGGTTTCAACTATTGACTTTGAGGTTAGCAGGCACCATAGCACCATGATTCCTAAGGATACTGATAGAAAGGGAGAACCTTGTGGAACATAATTTAAAATTCTTTAATTATCTAGACTTACTTAACTGGAAGAGTCCCAGAGACTATGACCCTGAGTTACTCTTCAAACCTTGAATTGAAACTGTCCCCTGAAGTCATCTTTAAACTAAATAACAATTTAGCTCTTAAAGGATTGCATCCTTGAGTATTGCAGTCTTTAAAAAATCAGCACAAAACTAAATGGGCTACAGATAATTCAAAATATATGTGAGAGGGTTGTGGCAGAGAGATTAAGTAAAAAGAAAGGAAACACCTAGAATAGAAAGAACAAGAATGTTAATTCAATATGAAGAGTGTGACCAATGTCACTGAACATTGTGTCCAGAAAGGGTTGAAATGGAACAGATTTTGCTTTGTATGTTTTCACATATCAAAATTAAATATTAGTAGAAAAAGAGAGAGACTCGCATCTGTTTGAGGCAGACTACCAAATACTGGGTTATATATAATGCTAAGTATTGAATATTATCCCATTTTCATATGGCAAGTATGGAAAGCCAAGGATGGAGTGAGGCATTCACAGGGAGATGGCATTTGAATGATCCAGGAAAATGGCTAAAGAAGATGCTCATTCCCGAGTGTTTCCACTGGGTTTGCAAACACATCAGCAAATGAATGTCAAATAACCCGTCTCACCCTCTAACTCAGAGCTGTGCAACCGAACTCTCTTCTATGATGAAAATGTTCCAGAGCAGTGATTCTCAACCTGTGAGTCGCGACCCCCATGGGGGGGGGGGGGTCGAACAATGCTTTCACAGGGGTCATCCGATTCATCACAGTAGCCATATTATAGTTATGAAGTAGCAACAAAAATAATTCTATAGTTGGGGGGAGCACCACACATGAGGAACTATATGAAAGTGTCACATTAGGAAGGTTGAGAACCACTGTTCTAAAGGCATGACATCCAATCTGGTAGCTACTACATTTTATCAGGAAAGACCAGTCCATGGAAAGGGACATCATGCTCGGTAAAACTGAAGGTCCACAAGAAAAGAGACTGACCATCAAGGAGATGGGCTGACACCATGGCTGCAACAATGGACTCCAACCTAACAACCATGGCGAGAATTGGCACAAGATCAGGCAGTGTCCTCAAAGTAACATCCTTGATCTTCAGTCTTTTTAAGAGATCTGTTGTAGCACATTTAGCCAATGCAACGTGTCGTTTGATGTCTTGACTGATGCTTCCTTGAGCATTGATCTGGCTTAGGGTTTAAAAATTCCCCTTGGCTTCTCAATCATACAGGAGGCCCACACACTGATCATCTTTCCTCATTACACAGAGTGTCATGCCCCACTCACATTGGTCTCCTTGCTGTTCCAGGAAGAAGCTTGGAGAACCCAATCACAAGGCCTTTTGCACTGACTGTCTCCTACCTGGAACACTTTCCCCACCGCCAGATGGCCACTCCTGTGTCTTCCTGCCTTATTCAAGTACTGCACTGTCAATGAGATCTTCCTTGCCTGCGATGCACTACTTGCCCCAAGTTTCCCATCCAGCGCAGTTTAGTGAGAAAAATCTCACTGCTACCTGCAGGGGGGGAGCCTCGACACTGGCATCTCAGAAAATGGAGCATAATCAGAACAGAAATGTGACCCTACCTCTCATGCTAAAAGGCTGCTAACTGCAAGATCTAAACCACCACACAACCAGCCACTTCTCAGGAGAAAGGCTGAAAGTTAGTCTCAGAAACCTACAGGGGAAGTTCTACCCTGTCTTATAGTGTCATTATGAATCAGTATCAACTCTATGGCAGTAAATTTGAATTTGGGGCGGGGTGCGTTCTAAGGAGCTCTGGGTCACATACCCTGATCAATCCAACTGGCAGCTGCATCAGCTGGCTAAGGCTTCAAAAGACTGAGTAGGTAACCCAGAGCTCATTGCTGTTGGCAGAAACTTGTGGGGGGTCAGAAGGACTTGAGGTGATGGTGTCCTTCTCAGTGGCCTCAGATAATCTTCTCCCCGGTCTGGGCATCAGCATCTTCTTTGCAAAATGGGATGATTGCATTAGAGAACCACTAAACCCCTATATACCTGAGCAACCAGGAAGCAATTGTGAATCCTGGAGAGGAGCAAAGACTATGCTGGTGGCTCTGCAAATCTTGGGAAGCCTGGATCCGATGCGGCTGGAACTGTCCACTGCGAGGCACCAAGAATCCCGAGAGCTGTAGTTCAGGTCTCCCCCTTGCCTGTGTACCATGGAAGATTTAATAAATGTTCTCCTCATGCTACCTTTAGGATCCTTGGTGGCAAAGTGGCAAAATCCCTTCACATTGGCCTGTTAACTGCAGGGTTGGCAGTTCAAACGCACCTGCTGCATTCCTGTAGAAAGGGCAGCTTTCAACTCCCACAAAGAATTGTTGTTTCAGAAATCCACAAGGACAGTTGTATCCTGTAACTATGGGTCAGAACTGGCACAATAGCAGTGCGTGATTGAGCTTTAAACTACATTTGAGACTGGGGTCTATTTTGAATTCCCCTACCTGTCCATTGGGTGTCATGGGAAGAAAGTAGATAGGAGAAAAAAGGGTAGGAGGCAGTGAGGGAGGAGGGTAGAATGTACTGGAGTAACACATTCTGGCAGAAAATTGTGTGTATGTGTGTGTGTGCGTGTTCTATTGTAATTCACACAGATTATGGGTGGGGGAGGGAACTGAAAAAGTAAATATCCATGAAAAAGAAAAATTTTTTTCTTTGGTGATTTTCCTCTTGTTGAGCTAAGGGATGGAGAATGTACTGCATGGGCGTGACCAGCCACTGGACCGGTGTGCTGTTAACACACCCTCCTGCCTTTGCATGCTGGGGGCCTCTCTGTAAACAGAAGTGACTTGTGACTTCTGATTTCCTGGGGCTCTAAAGAGAACCCGAGAATAGACGTTCTAAATCGTGAACAAAGGAGAGACAAAGGGTTAATGACAGGACAGAATTTTGAAGTTTCATTGGATGAACACAGCGCCAGCATCCAACAAGCATGCCAAAGGCTGAACTCTGCCCAGAAGTAATGAATGAGCACTGCCTTTAGCCCGTGTCCTCACTCTCCCCGTCTCCTGCACTCCAAGCCAGCCTCACTAAGAGTAGGCAATGGTGACATGGTGGTCCTTTCATCTCTCTCTGTCCCCTCACGCTGCCTTCACCTCTATCCAAGTTGCGTCATCCTTCCCCCTTCTCCCTGATCTTCCTCGTGGAAAGATCTAATTCATACTAACTGGTAAAAGTCAGTTAGCACACAAGAAGGAAGACATCTCCTTCCTCAGTCTATGCTGCAGAAAAGGAAACTCGGGCTTGAGCTCATTTGCCCAACTGTCAAAGGTCCCATCACGGGCAGGGCCCTGATGTGAAAATTCAAGCAAGCAGCCCCAGAGCCAGAGCTCCCAACCCTCATCCACTGCAGTTCAAGTTCATGGGGTGAAGTGGTGAAAAGCTAACCAGAAACTGAGAGTCAATGTAGATACGCAAGGCATTCTTGCCAGGGCACTCACTCACTGCCATTGAGTCAATGCTGACTCATAACAACCCTATAGGACAGGGTAGAATTCCCCTGTGAGTTACTGAGGATGTATCTCTTTATAGGAATAGAAAGCCCCATCTTTCCCTTGTGGAGTGGCTAGTGGTTTTAAACTGTTGCACAAAGTATAACCATGACACCATCAGGACTCCAAAACATGCCAGGGCAATCAATGGTTCTGTGAGATCTCTCAGGATAGAGATATACCTTGCTCCTTGGCTACACACGAGAAAGCATTCACCTCCAAGCCTAGTTTGTGATCCAAGTGAGTTTTATGAGAATTAGAAGAAGTTTCAGGTTTATAAAGGCACTTGCAGGGCTCTTCAGAAATGTGCATCTCCTTAGAAGCTTCCCTGAAAGTCACGAGGTCTGCTCTGTGCTCCTGCCTTTTAAATTACTCCAAGAGGTGGGGCGTGCTGGTGACCCTGGTTGAACTCATTGACTGAACTGAATTCACCTGGCCTTGTTGGGCCAATTCAGGTGCAGAACACACCCAGGTGTACCTCCCCTTCCTGGCTGGGAACCTGAGCCTCTGAGCATGCGCAGTGTACCACTCATTCATGGGACAAAGGCTCAGACTGCTGACCATGCGTAATGAATGCCTCAGTCCCTAAGCTAAACTACCTAGCAGTTCCAAAACCCCACTGCTGTGTAGTGTTCATGAACTTTGGCAGGAACACATCCTTACCACGAAGAATCCTGGTGGCCCAATGGCTAAGCACTTGGGCTTTAGACAGCGGTCAGTAGCAATGCATGAGAAAAAGGTCTTGCCATTGTAAACATTCCACCCCACTGCCATCAAACGCAAAGGACCTCTGGTGACATGGCGGGCTACTCACAGAGCTACTAAATGCAAAGTCAACAGTTCTAACCCACCAGCTTCACTGTGGGAGAAAGATGAAGCTATCTCTTCCTATAGAGACAAAATATCTCAGAAACCTATAGGGAAAATTCTACCCTGCCATGGACTACTAAACGAACAACCTAATCTGTCTTGGAAGAAGTCAGGCCAGAGTGCCCTTGACAGCATATATGGCAAGATTTTGCCTCCCAAATATGTTGGACATATTGCCTGGAGAAGGACATCCTGCTTGGTAAAGTGGAGGGGCAGCACAAAAGAGGAAGGCCCTCAACGAGCTGGATTGACACCGTGGCTGCATCAATGAACTCTGGCAGAGAACAAATGTGATGATGGTGCAGGACCTGGAAGTGTTTGGTTCTGTTGTGCATAGGGTCACTTTGGGTCAGAAACCACTCAATGGCACCCGACAGCAACAACAACAAGTATATAAGATCACCATGAGTTGGAATCAACTCGACAGAAAGTGGGCTTTGGGTCTGTCATGGAACCAACCCTGGCTCATAGCGACCCAATCATGGGATTCTGAGGCTATAAATCTTCATGGGAGCAGAGGGCCTCATCTGTCTCCTGCGGAGCAGCTGGTAGGTGTGAACCCCTGACTTTGCAGTTGACAGTCCAACAATTCCCTTAAAGTACCCCCCGGGGCTCCTTTGATAACGATGACAGACTAGGAAACCCAATGGGGACATTTCTACTCTGTCACATGAAGGCATCCTGTGCAGAATGGGCTCAACGGGAACTAACACCAACCCCACCACTTTTAACACCATCCCAACCTTACAGACTGTGCTAGGCTCTTGAAGGAATTGACTCTTTGCACTCCCACTGAGCGAGCTATGAGCATGCATGCATGCCAACACGTAACTTCCGGTCCTGAACTAGGGATCAGCTGCACATGTAAGGATGTGCTTCTAATGTGGAAGGAAGTAAAGAGAGGGGATCTGGAAGCAGGAAAAGCCAGGAAGCAGGAGTCACTTAGGCAGACCCCTTTCCTAAACCAGCTTAATTAGCATATCACAGATCCTGGCTCAGAGGTGATGTTCAAAGAAGAATTGTTGACTGAATACACAAGGGAAGGAACAGAGTAAGTGAACACAGAAATGTGCTAATGACCAAATTGACTCACAGTTCCCACCCTGCTCTTCTTCTTCCAGGTTCTTCTCTAGTTGCTAATGGTATTTGCTCGACCTCTCACAAGCACAAAAGGAGCCCTGGTGGCCTAGCGGTTAGGCAGTGGGCTGCTAACCACCAAACTAGCAGTTCTAAATTAGCAGGCATTCTGAAGGAGAACAACAAGCTGTCTGCTCCTTTAAAGAATTACAGTCTTGGGAATGCACAGTGGTAGCTCTACCCTGGCCCATAGGGCTGCTCTGAGTCTGACTCGACTGGACAGCAGTGAGTATGGGTTTGGTTTGGTTTTCACAGGTACCCCGATCCGTTGGTGGTCTTGGTAAATTGCACACGCTGGTTCAGTGGACCTTGTGTAGGGCTTGAGAATTTGCACTTCTAACAAGCTCCTGATGTTGCTAGTCTGTGACCATATTTGGGGTGGCAAGGCTCTGGACTACCGGGGTCTTCCTGGTGGCTGCTGTCACAGCGCAAGTTCCCAAGAGTGCACCGCTACTCATTTCTTTGGAATCAAGGTTTTTGGCTATTTGTTCCATGACACTGAAAAGTTTGGACCTGACATACGCAGCTCAGGCTGTATTATCTATCTTCTCTGCCCTCTTGGATTGGAGATGGATCACCTATGAAGCGATGAGGGTAAGAAGGGTTGGGTATCCCCGGGTAATGTGAACAGTTAGCACGCTCAACCACTGCTGATTAAAAGGTTTGCGGTTCAAATCCAAGGCCCCTCAGAAGAAAGGCCTGCTGATTCACTTCTGAACGACCAGCCTTTGAAAGCTCTGTGGGGTCCCGTGGTGCTGACCCACACGGCGTCACCGTGAGTTGGAATGGACTCCTCAGAAACGGGTTTAGTAAGCAGCACAAAGAGGAAACTCCTTGGTGAACTGGAGGACACGGTAGCTGAAACCATGGGCTCCAACATACTACCCCTGAGGCTGGCAAAGGACCGGCAGTGCTGCCTTGTGTTGCAAAGAAGGTCCCTGTGATGTCAGAATGACTGGACAGCACTAACAACAACAAAGGATGTCAGGGCCCTTCACTTCCCCAGACCACTGACCAGGTTCAAAGACCCGCATGCGAGTATAGTTTCACAGTTAGATGTGTTTAGAAAAAATAATGTTTGCAAAAGTAAAATCTTGGTTTACATTTTACAGAGCATGCACAATGAGTAGAACGCTTAAGGTCCACCGGAACCTGTTTAGGGTCCCCTCCACTTGCTCACCACCGATAAGTCGATTCTGACTCATATTGATCCTACAGGAGAGGTTAAAATTTCCCCTGTGGGTATTTCTGAAACTATAGCGCCTTATGGGAATAGAAAGCCTCCTCTTTCTCTGCAGCTGGTGGGTTCAAACTGCCAACCTTGTCTTTAGCAGCTCAGGACTGACTTGTATCTCTATGAAACCAAAATCTACCTCACTGCCAGGGAGGTGATGCTGACTCATAGTGACCCTATGAGGCAGAGTAGATCTGTCCCTGTGAGTTTCTGAGACTGTAACTCTTTATAGGAGTAGACAGACTCTTCTTCCCACGGAGTGGCTGGTGGTTTCAAAGTGCTGACTTTGGTGTTAGCAGCCCAACATGCAAACACTATGCCACCAAAGCTCCTTTTGTACCCCTATAAGTAGATAAATATTTCTCTTATATCTGTGTTTCAACCAAAGGCATGGCTATAAAGGAAAAAAGGCCATGAGTGTCAAGAATGATTTGAAAATGTGGAGTTCTTTTGGGAAAGGATATATATATATATATATATATATATATATATATATAATATATATATATACTTGTGTATATAAATAGAATTCTGACGGCAAGAGTGGTCAGGAGTTGGACTGTTAATCTCAAGGTCAGCAGTTTGAATGGCCAACCGCTCCTCTGGAGAAAGAGGAGATTTTCTACTCCTCTAAAGAATCACAGTCTCAGAAACCCACGGGGGCCATTTTACTCAGTCCCATGGGCCTGTGAGTTGGAATGGACTTGATGGCAGTGAGGGCATGTAAATATGCAAACACCCACCTCGGACTTAGGATTTGACCTGCTCCCTCAGCCCCGTGAGCATCTGCATCTGAAGCCATGGACTTGGCCTTCTGTGAAGAACCCATTAGTGCACCGCCACAAAGAGAATGAGTTTCCTCTGTGTCAGTCCATTACCCTGCCAATGTTCAGGATGGAGCCAACACCCTTGGTTTCCCAGAGAAATTGGCTCAACATCCCCCTGATGTGGTTGCATGACATAGGCCACTCATGCAATGCACTGCATGTGCTCTATTTAATGCACTATCACCAACAAGTCTACATGGGTGGTAACGCTGAAAACCTTGCCCAAACAGCTGGCTTCACCAAAGTATATGGAACCATGTGGAGTCGTCGACCAGTTCGACTCTGCACTGGCTGTACGTTGGCATTGCCAAGGGGGCTTTCTCACTGACCGTGACCTGAATCCTGCTTCCACTAAGCCTTGCTTCATTGGTCTGGGATGGGGCCAGGCCAATGGGAGGCTTGAAAGCTCCTAAGGGATTCCAAAGTATGACCAAGGGTGAACACTACTGTTTTTGGCCATCACATCCGGGAAGGCCCTTGGGACTTTGCCACTCAAAGTATGATAGGTCAAGGAACCAGCAACATCAGCATTAGCTTCTCCCATGCTAATGCCATCGAGTTGATGCTGACTCATAGTGACCCTACAGGACAGGGTAGAACTGCCCTTGTGTGTTTCCCAGACTGTCACTCTTGCCCGGAGTCTACCGCCTCATATTTCTCCCAAGGAGTGGCTGGTGGTTTAGGACTACTGTCCTTGTGGTTAACAGCCCAAGAGTACCAGGGCCTCTAGAACTGCTGGATCCTAGACCCCACCCTGAACCCACAAAATCAGAATCTGCCCCCCAGCCCGATTTCCAGGAACCTGGGTAAGTGCATGCATGTGAAAGTTTAAGAAATACTTCCTTAGAAACCATTACTTTCCAGAACAAACTCCTCCTGCCAGAGGTGCAGAAATGGAAGCCCATTAGGCCATGCTCGCCTAGAAGCAATTTGAGGTCTCAGTGCTCCTATATCCTGGCTGTCATCCAGATTTCCTTATTCTCACCTGGACTGTTGTCACTGCAGCAGGTATTGGTGAGTCCTCAGCACGAACAGCCCCAAATTCGGTCTAGAGACACAGCTCCCATTTCAGAGTAGTACAATCCACAGTTTACTGTAGAGTTTCTGGCTTTTACTGGCTTGGGGTAGGGTCTAGTGGGAAACGCATCTTAGCAAGAGCCATTATGTATTATGGATGTGCACAGTGAGTTTGTCTTGAGGCATATTTATGTCTGACGTTGTTATGTATTCTCTTTCTATCCCATGCAACGTTATTTTTTTGAAAATTTATATTTGCTTTTAATTACCCAGACATATAAGTGATTTATAGCTAGGTCTGATCGATTGGAATCAGATGACCACGCCTGGATTAACCATGGGTCCTGGTGACCATTAGGCACTTCTTTCCATGAATGATATTTTCACCTGAGTGAATGCATTCACGACTTTTCTTCTCTTAAGATAAATAAGCAGGTGGGTATCATTTTGCTATGCTGGCACTTCCTTGTGCTGTTTTAAGTTCACCCAGCAATTTTTAAAAAGAGAAACATATTACAACTGTCACACACTTTATAATTCATGTGGAAAAATTTGGGGGAGAGCTAAATGGAGGTGACCCGTGGTGCAGTCTTACTTACTGCTTGTTAGAACGTACTGAAATTTTATATACATAAACACTAGAAACCAGGAGAGATGAAATGGTGGTTCCATGGCAGAATTCTCACTAGCCATGCAGGAAATTTGGGTTTGATTCTTGGCCAGTGCGCCTCCTGTTACAGCTACCACCTAACTGCTAGTGGAGGCTGGCATATTGCTATGATGCTGAACAGATTTTAGCGATGTTTTCTGCCTACAGACAGACTAGGAGGAAAGGCCTGGTGAACTCCTTCAAGCCATCAGCCACTGAAAACCCCCCAGCTGACAAGGGGTCAAATCTACAACCCATTGAAGGAATGGGGCAGGACCAGTGGGCATTGAGTTCTGTAGCACATGGAGTCCGCATGAGTCAGGAGCTGGCTGACTTGAAGGCAATTGTCCACAGCACTCTCTAGGAAGGCAGTGGTTGGAGCACATAGGCGTCCTTCATGTGGCCCCATGATCATCAAGCCTTAAGTCATGCAACCAACTCTGGGAAATGAGAGATGCCCGGGGTACCAGGAATATTTGAAAGATCTGGTGTAAATTGGTTCAGCCCAGGGGAGTTCTGGAAACCACCGAGGTAAGCTTCCTGCTGCAACCACTAACTTAGCTCCAGTGCGAGTGGATGGGTGTCTGCACATGTACCCAGCCACCATTAGTGCGTTTGTTGTTGTTGTTGCCGTTCACGTCCGTAGAGTCGATGCCGATTCACAGTGACCCTATATGACAGGGTAGAATTCCCCCTGTGACTTTCTCACACTGTGACTCTTTACAGGAGTAAAAAAGCCTCATCTTTCTCTTGAGGAGTGGCTGGTGGTTTTGAATGGTTGATCTTGCCATTAGTCCATTGCGTAACCAGGTGCTGTCAATTTGGTTCCAACTCATGGCCACTCTATGTACAGCAGAACAAAACAACACGCTGCCCTGCGCATTTCTCACAGCCATTCCTACATTTGAGCCACTGTGTCAACTCATCTTGTGGAGGTTTGTCCTCCTTTTGGCTTGACCAAGCATGCTGCCCAACTCCAGGGACTGGTCCCTCCTGATAACACCCAAAGTACATGAAGCCAAATGTCACCATCCTCGCTTCTAAGAATCAATCTGGCTGTAGTTCTTTCAACATAGATTTGTTTGTTCTCCTAGAAGTTCCTTGGTGTATTCAATATTCCTCACCAGGACCATATTTCAAATGCATCAATTCTTCTCGTGGGACTTCCTTATGCATTTTCCAGCTTCCACATGAAAATAATCATGCCTTGGGATAGGATACTCCTGAGTTTTTAAGGTGACAAAGTCACCTTGGTTCAAAAAAATGTTTAAAAGGCCTTTTGCAGCAAATTCACTGAAAGCAATTTATCCAGTGATTTCTTTACAGATATTTCTATGAGCGTTGGTTGTGGATGGGTCCAAGTAAGATGAAATGCTTCATCATTTAAATCTTTTCTCTGTTTATCATGTTGCTTATTGGTTCAGTGGTGAGGATTCTTGTTCTTTTAACCTCGAGTTGTAATCCATACTGAAGACTATCATCTTTGAACTTCATCAGTAAGTGCTTCAACTCCTCTTCCCTTGCAGCAAGCAAGGCTGGTCGCCTGCATATTTCAGGCTGTTCTCAAATCTTCCTGCAATCCTGAAGTCTCCAATTCAGCCATCCAAAACTCAAAACAGCTCAATGCCATGGAAGTCAAGTCAATTCTGACTCGAGCAAACCTGTAGGCCAGGAAAGAACCTCCCGGAAGGTTTCCAAGGCTGTAATCTTTGTGGCAGCACATGGTCACATCTTTCTCACTCGGGATAGCTGGTGAATTCCAAGTGTTGCTCTTTCGGTTAACAGTGAAGTGCTTAAACATTGCCCTACCTGGATTCCAAGTGTGAGCTAGCAGCCACAATTTTCTTCTGAGACCAAAGGGGTTGTTAGGTGTGAATTCTCGACCAAGGGTGGTCCAGCAGACCTGCTCAGTATTCGCCCAGGTGCAAAATCCATCAAGAGGATGCATTGTCATTATTTGTAATCACATAACACACCCAGGTGTAGCAGCAACCCAGCTTTGTAATATCACCCTGGTTTTGATAAATATGTACCATTCCTTGATAACGCTTCCAAATCCTTTAATATCCTGCAGCTCAGTCCCTGATGTCTGGCTGTAACAAAAGGTGTGAAGGGAGACCATATGTCAATAAACTCTCCCCGTCTGCCACAACTCAGCGCATAATCAGCTCCACGGTAAAATGCATGGTAAGTCAGTTATGCGCTGGCGGGGAGGGCAAGGGGCCCCTTTCAGGTTTGTCTTCTGATGAAGTTGACCAAAATGACTTCTTATTTCAACCTATTAGGAGAGTGAGAGTTGCCCCCCCTCCCTCGCCATTTTTCTTTTCTTTTCCCTTTTTGTCCCTTTCCCCTTGGAGGGACAGCCTGCTCTGCTATTCTGAAAGGGTTGTCTGTTTTATGCTGCGCTCTCCACTCCATTAAATCACCTTTCCTCACATTAAATACAGGTCTTCAGGGTGGTCAGAGAGCTTTGCTGTGAGGGATAATGATATAATGAGGATGACATGCATGAAAAATCATTTTTCAGCTCAATCCCAGGCAGACCACGGGGAAGCATGAAATGGGAAGGAGGAGAGGTGTACCTCACTGTAGACAAGAGCCAGGCTTCAGAGGGGGCCAGTCTCGACCTGGAAGGCTGCTGAAGGCTTCTTTACCTCACTCACTCATTCACTCATTCATTCAACCAGCTTGCTACTTACTTATTAAATGCCAGACCTTGGGGCTCTCTCACTGAACAAAAGAGACAAAAATCCCCCTTCTGTCAAGAAGCTTCCATAAACAGAGGCATTCAAACACTTCCTAGAGAATGTGTTTAAAGTCCAATTTACACAAAAGCAGAAGAAGAGACTGATGCGAGGGGTTTCACACACACACATGTTCATATATGACTCCCATTGCAGCGACAAAGTGTAGGACTCTTCCAGGAGACACTATTCATTGGAGTTAAATTGCTCCCCCCAACCCCCTGAGCTCTCACTCTCTCTTTTTTTTCTTTCTTTCTGAGAGCAATTGCCCTTGGAAGCGATTAGCTGTTATCACTCTCTAGCACCTTAGTGTGAACTTATTTATTGGCTCCTTTTCCTGCCTAGATAGGAGGGGCCTCCAGGGCTGCTAAAAGCCAGAAAAATCCCAAAAAAGGCAGCAACAAGAGAGGCAGAGGACAATTGGGGCCAGTGTTTCTCATTTGAGTGGGGGGGGGCATTTGTTAAAGATGCAGATTACACACACATACAGCACACACACACTTCCCTGCCACCCCACCCAATATGGCCCTACTAAATAAGGATCCTACCCCACCATCTGTCCGGGAGCCCCTGAACTGGCCCTTCCCATGAAACAAGCCAGGGCCATTGAAAGTGACTCTTTAGGCAAAAGACCAGTGACTTAGGTTTTCCAAACCAGGATAAAGCCCATTTGTTAAGCACTTGCATATTAACCAAAAGGTTGATGCTTCAAACCCACCCACCGGTTCCTAGGAAAGCAGGCCTGGTGATCTGTTTCTGAAAGGGCACAGTCTTGAAAAGGATCCCTGGTAACATATTGTCCTGCTAGCCATAAGGTCAGCAGTTCAATCCTACCAGCTGCTCTGAGAGAGAAAGCTGAAGCTTTCTACTGTACAGATGTATAGTCTCAGAAACCTACCAGGGCAAGTATACTCTGCTGCCATGAGTCAGAATTGACTCAATGGCAGCAAGTGAGTGGATGGGCAGGGATTGATTGGGCACCAACTAACACTAAGAACAACTATTTTGGGTGGCAGTGACATTCTTCTGCTTTATCTAGAATCTGAACTCTCAGCGTCATTAACAATGGAGGCAACAGACAAATAATTATAAACTACAGAAGGGTAAAGAAAAGCTAAAGAAGTTACTTCTGTTTGGGGTTTAGTTGTGTGCTTTTTTTAGCAGAAAATATGAACTATGAAGGAGCAGGGACTTGCTGGACTTAAATATGAACTGTAAGATCTCTCTCCGGGCTAGAGTTACATCTCAGTTCTTGGCTCTGCATGAGAAAGAATTCACGCCAAAGCCTGGCTCGTGATCCAAGTGAGTTTAATGAAAGTTAAAAGAAGTTTCAGGTTTTACGCGCCACCCCTAGGATTCCTCCCCACCATGTAGCCTGGCAGAGACTGCTCGAGGTCACGCAAAGATCTCTCTCCTAAGTTTTCCTCCAAAAAAACACCTGTCTCATGTTCTTTCTCAAGTTCCCTCCCCAGTTCCTGTCCCCAGTTTTTCCTTTCTCCCCCTCGCTCCTGCCTTTTCAAGGATTCCCGGGGGGAGGCATGGTGAATGACCCCAGGTCGATCCCATTGGCTGAATTGCAATCACCTGGCCCAGGTGGGCTGATGCAGGTTTAACGCCCATCCGTACCCACCAGTGGGAAAACCTAGGCTTTTGTTCTATGCTTGGTTCTCCTGGGCATGCGTCAATGGACATCTCATTCCTGCCTATCTGCCTAACAAAACCTATTTTTCAACCCCAAGTCTTTCTTGCCAAAAAATAATGTCCCATAATAGGAATGGCATGAGCAGGGCTTCTGCGTTGGATCAGATCAAGAAGATAGCTTTCATGCCCTGTACTAAGATCACAAAAGAATGTAATCCAGTGCCTTGTAGACAGTCTCGTGTACACAAAAGGTTTTCTAAGAGTCTCCAGAAGGCTGTGCTACAGCCTAAATAGGCTGAACTGCAGCCTAA